>NC_054752.1:3929215-4074215 GCF_018143015.1 Lytechinus variegatus | reverse complement strand
AGCAATGTTTATTATCATCATTACTATGTGTATTATGTTATTTGTCATTCTTGAAATACCTCATTACTTCATGCATATCAATCAACTCTCAGGTATTTTATTTTGTATCAATTTTGCCATGATTTTTCTGAATATTGAAACTGAAATCGCTTTCTGGAAATTTTTTATTAAAGCCAGTACCCAAGATATGTGATCTATAGCTTTTTCAAAAGGTGTATTTTTTTATGAATTTTGTGAACACCTTTTACTTGTAAATTAGATGTATCAGTAAATAGTGATGGATTTCAAGAAGTAATGCTATTTTTAGCTTTTTCAAATTGTTTTTTTTTAAAGGGGAAGTTCACCCTGACAAAAAGTTTATTGTAAAAAAAGCAGAAAAAATAAAAAAAAATATTGATGATGGTTTGGGAAAAATTCATCCAATAATTAAAAAGTTATTAGAATTTCAATTATTTGATTTGTGACGTCATATGCAAGCAGCATTCCTACATAGCGAATGGTAAAAAATCAATGAAATGTCATTTTCTCAGAAAATTGAAAATGGTTTTCACTGTAACTTTTGTATATCAATAGACAAATCATTTCACACCCGATCATGAAAAGAAAACAAAATTAAGTCATCAGGAACCATACAAAATTTGAAATTCATATATTTTATATTACATAACTCATGGGGCAGCTGCTCGTTTATGACGTCACAAATCCCAAATTTTGAACTCTAATAACTTTCTTACTCTTTAACAGATTTTCCTCAAACCTTCACCAATATTTTGTACTATTTTTCTGCTATTTTTACAACAAAGTTTTCTTCAGGTTAACTTCCCCTTTAATGAATTTATTTTTTTAATAACTCAGATCAGATGATTAATTCTTTGGTATTTATATGCAAGCAGTACTACACATATTACGTAACTGTGTTAGAGATAGGAATTGGTAATGAAAAAATATGAATATATTTTTTGTTATTAACATATCATTTTCAAATTTCTTGACATCATTTGGTGCACCCTTCCCCTACACTCAACATCAGGTAAATATCACAGTGCATGTATTAATTTTTTTTTAACCAATTAGGTACGATAACCAGTTCATCTCTACAAAATCTTTATGAATTTGAAAAACTCAGTAGTCACTGGGTTAAGTTAATGTTTTCTAAATGTAATCATGGTCTACGTCACTACCGATTTCTTGTAATTTTGTAATTTATAATGAAAAGCAGATTTCAGCCATTCAAGACAATAAATGTTGATTTTATAGTCAGCCCTAAATGTATATGCTTAGTAAGTTTATGTAAGCTCATCTCTGATTGTGTACATGTATCTGTTATGTTTCATAACAAAATCAATTCTTGGTGAAGTCAAAGTTGTCAAGGTATTCAATATTTGATAGCTGAAATAAACACAGGATTAATTTAGTGGAACATGTCGGTATTATGCAAATAGTGCTTCAAGATAAATGCCAGTTGTGGTAACGATTTTAAAATGAGTTAGTACAGAATCCAATGAAATTACCACCAAAGTGTCTGTTTGTATAAATAAAAAATATGTGCCAAAGAATTCTGGAAAAAATTGTGTAATTGCTGAGAAATTAGCAAATAAGCACAGGATTCGGGTCAAGCGTCGGGCCGACATTCAAAGCAATAATGATACACTGTCCCACGTGCGCTTATCTGTGTTGGTGATCTTCAGTGTGAACATTTTTCAGCGTAGATTTCAAGATTTCACAAAGTTCAGTTTATGTAACTGTACCAGATCTATATCCTTCGATGATATAGTGACAATTAAGCCTGGTCTTACAGACTTTCTCTTGAATTCAGTGTTTACTGCAACTACTTTCATTTATCTTTAATGCAATGTTTCTATTGCAGTGCAGAGTACCTCTTGTATTACACCGGCGAAGTGATCAAGTAATGAACGGTAGACACTCTGGCCCGTATTCTGAACTCAAATTTAAATCAAGCCCTGGATTAAAGTTGTGGTTTAACTATGGCGTGCCAATTGGAGCACAAATCCCTTACAGTACACATCCATTTTATTAACTCATATGACACCCAAATTGTTCATAATAACCTGGGAATGGCAACTGAAGTATTCTTCTTTGTTATGAAAGCAAAATGAAACAAAATACTACACATGAGAAATATACAATATAAACAGAATTTTGGAATGTTTGGCTCCCCATTAATTTAGGACAGAGTTAGGCTGTGGTCTCAGTTAAAGAGAAACTCCAGTAGTTGCAGTAAACACTGATTTCATGAGAAAGACTGTAAAACAAGGCTGAATTGTCAGTATATCATCGAGGATCTAGATCAGGTACAGTGACATAAACTGAACTTTGTGAAATCTTGAAATCTACGCTGAAAAATGTTCAAACTGAAGATCACCAACACAGATAGGCACACGTGGGACAGTGTATATTATATTGCTGGAATAAAGACCCGACGAAAGTGACAGAATCCGCGCTTATTTTGCTTATTTCTCGGCAATTACACAATTTCTTCCAGAATCCTTGGGCACATATTTTTATTCATACAAACAGACACTTGAGTGGTCATCATATTAGATTCTATAAAAAGTCATTTTGAGATCGTTACCAAAACTGGAATTTATCTTTAAACATGACTTGAGAATGTGGGCCTCTGGGCACTCGCATTAGTTGCTTGTGAGTTGTACAAATTAAAACTTTTGATGAAAATGGCCCAGAATATTGTACTCAACAACACAGAGAAACGTGTTTGTTACATGCTTTGTGGGTAAAGTACCGATTTATTAAACATCAAGTTTGAATGCTCTGAGTATATATTCTTCCTATTTTTGTATCAATTGCCAATTTTTCTTGCAGAAGAAAAATGCTGCAATAATTAATTGCACTAACTGTGAAACATTTCATTGCAAGACTCAGCTTGAAATAAAATTTTATTTTGACTTAATTTTGTTTAAACACAGCAAGATATTTTAAAGACAAAAAACGTTAGGGGTCATCATCATGTAGATAAAATGTATAGTGGAGAATATATTCTGTGTTAGATGACCAGTGCATATTTTCTTGTGTACATGTGGAACAAGTTCGAAAATTATTGCTTCTTTTGTTTGAATTTAAATGCATTAATGTGTATTTTTATTCTGTATCTAGTTTGTCATACCTTCTCCCCCTCCCCCCCCCCCCCTTAAAAAATCATCAAATGATCAAATCACGATAGTTTAAATCTTTTTGTTGTCTTTTCCTACTGTGGTAAAGAAAAAACTACTTCTACCCTGCCATGTACTTGATACAGGGAGGTTGTGCAAATCCTTTGTAATTTGTGGCTATTTTAAATCTATCCTTACAATGATATGTTTGTATATGTTGAGATATGAATATATATATTTTTGATATTTTTACCAGATAATTTTCATGGAAATCATACGAAATTAATAAATCCAAATCGTCAAAGTGTGCATTTGTTTTAATTGTAATTGTGTTTGTGGAGAGGGGTAAACCAATGGAATTATGTAACAATATGAGGATTTCAGTTCCATACTTCCATTGCATGTGTTTGTGTGGGGGGAGGCGGGCAATGCGGGTGAGGTGTGTGTGGGTGAAAGTGGTTGTGCCTTTGTCTACATGTAAAGAATAGGAAATCTGATGATAGCGAATAAGGAGAAAAAAGTACGCAAGTGAGAGAGAGCGTGAGGGAGGTGAAATGGGTGAAAAATTGAAATATTAAAGGCCAAGTCTAGTCTACAAATGTAGACCCACATCTGCAGTGTGTGTACCTCAGCTGATTCAACGAGTCTGCATAGCAGACTAGGTCTACTTCGCTCGCCCTTTCAGGCTGGTTTGCTTCGCAAACCAGTAGCAGATCCCACCTCACGAGTCATTCAGAGTCTGCATAGCAGACTAGGCCAAGTCTACCCCCTAAAGAAAGATGTTGTGAAAATATCTAGAGTGAAAGTCCAACAAGAATTTATAACTGCAAATTTCCTGAGAGTTTGAATGTAAAATATAATGCTAGTTGTGACATTTTCAAGTTTTGCTTATAGGGATACTCGGGACTAACGATATTTATATCTAAAATTCACAGAGCAAAATGCTGAAAATTTCATCAAAATCGGATAACAACGAAGTTATTGAATTTTAATAAAGATATGTGAAACCGTTCTAGGCATATCTTCATGAATATTTATTAGGTGGGCTGATGATGTCAAATCCCAACTTTCCTTTTTCCTATGTTAAACATGAAATCATAAACGTTTCATTTTTCCAGACATGCGTAAATGATGTGTCTCCAATGAAATTGATAAAATAAGTTACGGCAATAAATAACTATTGCATTAATCACTTTTCAATCCAATTGTTTTAGTTCTTGGTTGGAACAAATTGAATAAACCTAATTTCATATAACAAAATACAAAAGAACAAGTGGGGATATGAAATCATAAGCCCATCTAATGAATCTTCATAAAGATATGCCTAGAACAGTACGGTTTCACCGGAATAATGCAAATCTTGAAAGATTCAATAATTTTGTTTTTTGTCATCCGATTTTCATCAAATTTTCAGCATTTTGCTCTGTGAATTTTACTCTACTCATTGAGATATAGATATTTACAGCCTGTACCATCCCTTTAAGGTGTGCAAACACCCCCCCCCCCCTTCCCTCTCTCTCCCCTATTCTCTCATTGTCATTCTCTTTTCATACTCTGTTTTTGTCTCGCCCTTTACTCTCTAACTATCAGTATCATGATCACTTAGATGTTAATGCCCTTTTCACTTATCAATCCCTGCTGTATATCATTCAATAGTGTCAAAGACGGGTGTGTAGAAGTGTCTTATCTGTGAATCAACTCAGGCCTATCATTCTTAGTATTTGAACAATTTTTTGATGGATAAGAATAATATGATAATGATAATTAATATAATGCGAAGAAAAAAATTCAAGATAAGAACCGAAGATAGCATGTAAATCGAACGAGACGTTCAGAGTCCATTTATTCATGGACTAGGCCTATTATTGTCGCAACATGTATCTGCATAATAAACGCATGTATATAATGCAATATTATTTATTACCCTGAATGGATACCCTCTGATCAAGAGCATTTATAACCTGGGGATATTTTCATGCAACATTCTTCTGAGGTATGTAGACTGTGTGCTTAAGAAGGAAAAACATTTAATGGCTCATTTACTAGATAAGGGGTTTAGCTCCAGAAACAGCGTTATCCCTTACACACAGGGGCGTCGCTATGCCTTTTCCAGTAGGGAGGGGGGGGGGGGGTTGAGGCCTTGATTACCGACATATATCGGTACCGATTTCCGACGTAATGGAGAGAAATCTGCCTTATAACGTTTGGTTTCATTGATATGTCTGGCTCGTGCTGAACTCTTGTGATATTAATTTTTCACCTCTTCTGAATCTTCCAGGATTAGAGCATGGCTTTGAACTCGGCTTCGCAATGGGAACCGACCTTCAAGTATGACGAGAGCCTGCCATCACTGCCGGTTCCACCGCTCAGTCAAACTCTCAACAAATACCTCGAATCGGGTAGGCAACGGGGTATTATAGGAATAATGCTTTTTGCAGTGTGGGACAGTGCGTGTGCGTTTGCAAGAAGATAATGGTTTCCATTTGTTGTTGTTATGTGAAAACACTTGGAAATGTGTTTTTGATTGAGCAATTAAGGTTTGAGTGGCGGCTGTAGAAGTACCAGATGGCGATGATGATGATGATGGTGGTGGTGGTGGTGGTTGTGGTGGTGGTGTTGGTGATGGTGGTGTTGATAGTGATGATGATGATGATGATGGTGGTGGTGGTTGTGGTGGTGGTGGAGGGTTTGGAGTAGGAAAGAAACAAGATGATGATGATGAGGAGGAGGAGGATGATGATGACGATGGTGATGATGACGATGATGTTGACGATGATGATGATGACGATGATGTTCAGGATGATGATGATGATGACGATGATGATGATGATGATGATGATGACGATGACGCACTCCACCATTGACAAGCCCGGTCGCTTCGCCCCCTCGCTTTTGAGTTTCATCAACAATTCTGATTTTTATACTTCCCCTCTCTGGATAAAACATGATTATGATAATAATGGACAAAAAAAGAATTCTTACTATAGAAATCTTATTAATTTCCGTTTCTATATTAGTGAGGCCATTTCTTTTGGAAGATGAATACAAGGAAACAGAAAGGATTGTAGGGGAGTTTGGTCATGGTGTTGGCAAAAACCTTCATACAAAACTCGAGGAGAGGGCCAAAAAGATGAAAAACTGGGTAGGATTTATTTCCATTATTTTTGTAGTTTTTTACAGTCTTCATTTACAGCCATTCATTTACAACGTTTTTTCATAATGAGCATACTTTTCATTTGTTTTCTTTTATACTCATTCTTATTATATCCTTGTCATCATCTGTTTTGTCTTGATATATTAAGCTCTGCTTTTTGTAACTTTCTGTATTCTTGTATTAGCACGACTTCGCTGAAAAAAAGTTTCGTGCTGATTGCGGGAAACTATACATTTATGTTTTAACAAAACAAACAAACAAAACTTGTAAGATAATCGAGTAAATATAAGAACGCCAGTCTATGTTTTGACAAACTTAAGTTATATACAAGGAATTGTTTCTAAAAACATGAGTCCATCTGTGTGTTGAATATATATATCCTGAAATGTTATACCCAGAATGGCTCAAAGTAAATCAAGGGCTGACCAAAACCCTTAATAGACTAACAGAAGTATTGTTCCACCATGGAATGTACTCAAATGAAACTGTTAGGCATGGATTAACACTGTGTCATTTAAGAAGGTGTAAATCAGATAGCAAAAATATGTATTATTATTATTATTATAATTATTATTATCATTATTATCATCATCATCATTGTCAGCATTATTATCATTAGTAGTAGTAGTAGTAGTAGTATCATTATTATTATTACTATTGTTATCATTATTATTATTATCATTATCATTATTATTAATATTTGTAGTAGTTTATAATAGTTTTCCGGCATTTCATTTCTTTCTACAAAATTAATTTGGTGAAATACGAACTTCATATCTACCGTAGATATTAGAAGCCGACTTTGGATTTGCGACGTAAGATCCTGTAATTGGGTGTTTATTACTTTTAGCAAACATTATGGGTATGCACAGAACGAGTACTCGTGTATAGTGTGCGGTTGGCTTTAAGTTGCCTTATGATGACAATCTAAGGTACACTGCAAAAACTCCGGTGTTGATTGAACACCAGCCCGGAATTTGTACATGTCCAGACCAGAAAAGTATTGAAACAACACCAGTTTGGAATCGATCCGATGGTGTTTTAATACAAAAATTGGTGTTGAATAAACACCTATCTGGTAATAGACCAAAACCAAACTGGTCGTTGTTTAACACTTCTCTGGCGTGGACATATATAGATCCCGGGCTGGTGTTAAATCAACATTCATCACTTTATTTATCTTTAACTTTGTTTATACCAATATACTTCATTGTATTTTTTAGTCATTGAGCTTCGAAATAAAACTGAGTCTGCTTGCTAATCATACACAGCAAAAATTGTGATGTTAACCGGTGTAAATAGAGGAATACACCAGTTATTTTACACTGGTGTTAAATTGATAGTATTATACACCTTTTGGTGTTTACAACAGCTTTGGTTGTTACATTTACACTCTTTGGTGTTATGTTCAGGCTCTAGGGTGTAATTTTGACACCTCAGGGTGTGGTACCCTATATTAACACCAACTGGTGCCAGTTGTAACACTTAAGTTTTTACAGCGTAACACGAGGACAACACAATTGCATCAATATAGGACCAATGTTCATAAGGAGTACTGATAGTATTAAAGGGTCATTGTTCATAGCAACTCTTATCACCAGTTGGGGTGATTTTGTCTTAAGAAATCAATTCACCGTGTTCATTTTCACCCCCACCCCCTCTTCCTTCCTTTGTCTTCTTTCCATTCCTTCCTTTCCTCTCTGAATAACCCCCCCCCCCCCTCTCCACCCACAAACACCCACTCTCCCCCCCCCCCCCTCCCCCTTCCCATTCTAACACCCCACCCTTCTCTCCTCTTATCCACCCCCCCCCCCTCCCCCTCCCTACTTCTCTCACTATCTCTCTCTCTCTCTCACTCCCTAAACAGCTTGAGCAATGGTGGGAAGACAAGGCTTACTTGGAGACACGCCTTCCCTTGGGGGTCCTGCAGAACCCCGCTGGCCCCCTCACGTTCCAGGCATCGGTGTGGCCACCCGAAGATGGAACCCAACTAGAGAGGGCGTCGATCTTCTTATGGCATCTTCTCTTCTTCTACCAGATTCTTAGAAAGTTAGTCAATCATCTTTTAAAATCTTAAATCTTGAAATCCATATTTTATTGTTCGAAATATACACCAGGAATTAAATACTCCGAAGATTTGTTTTGCCCAAGTGATCGTGGGCCCGGCAGCCGCAGTGCAGCTCCAGATCGACGAGGCTCTATCCCTTTTATTGTTGAACGCCAAACAGGGTAGCAGCAACTCCCATCTTTTAACGTCTTTTGGTCTGACGCGGCCGGAGTTTGAACCCCCGACCTCCCGGTTGTGAGACGGTCTGCCAACTGAGCCAAAACACCGGTTTTATGCTTTAAATGCAAGAAAATCGCAAAAACACAACCAATATTAAAATTTTGTGTCGGTCACTTAATTTTTTTTACCACCCAATTATTTCTTCCTCCCTCTCTCTCTCTCTCTCTCTCTCCCCTTCCTCTCTCTCTTTCTCTCTCTCTCCCTCTCTCTTTCTACCTTCGCTTACCTTTTACTGATGTTTTAAAAAATCCTGAGCTCAAAATATTTCTACGACCGTTGTCATTTATTTAAAGACGAGGTCAAAACGGTTTAAATCATGTTGTTGTGTGTATTTGTTCAGAAAACGTTCCTGTATTGTGGGTAAAAAATGGTCAGTACAAAACAAAATTCTGATAGATTTTAACCAGTTTAGCTATTTTAACCAAATCTTTTCAAGAGTGTAGGTTATACAAATGTTCATAACAAGAATAGTGATCTGTAATTGTGTGAATTGTATTTTTTTCCACCAGCAGAAAAGATTAAGTTAACATTTTGGGCATTAAAAAAAAATCATGAAAAATATGACCTATAATAACCTAGGACACTTTTATATAAAGTTGAATTATTGCACTGATGTTATTGCTTCTAGACTTACAATTAAACATTCACTATCACGTATAAAAATATTTTATAAAGATATTCTTTGGATCGGTACACAGGCAAACAGTCTCTGATTCAACAGCCTATACCTGAACAGATCTAGCCCTACGACATCGTTGGAGTAAAGTAAAGAAGGTCAAGAAGTATGGACCATACTACTACGTACTTATAAAGATGATTGTCGAAAAGTAGAATTTATCTACCCTGGCACATTTTGATAAACAGATAGAGAATTTAATAAGTCTTTATGCTTTTGCCTACAAGTCAGGGCCTACATGTATACACTTTCAAATATTTTTAACCAACATTAAAGGACGTCCATTTCCTTCCGCAACAAATTTTTATTGTGCTGCACTCTTCAACCCTTGAAACGCTTTGGCCCGTGTATTTTGAAGTCAAGTTTAACTTAGACCATGGTCTAACTCTGTGCTAAACTAGAAAGCCAAAAGGGTCAAAAATTAAGTTGTTTGTTTCGTATGTTTAATGTGCTCTTTCCTGATTCTTCAATGGTGAAAAAAATCATCTATTTATACTTCCTAGACAATCATGAATGATTTGAGAGCCAAATGAGCTGAAATATGACATCTCTACTGTTAGTGATTAATGTAACAATTGGCTCTCCATACTTAAACCCAACTTTAAACCTGAGTTTAAACCCGACTTCAGAATACGGGACTTGGAGAGTTGAGTCATTTTGCTCTTGCTAATAGGGCTTACATGTATACACTTTCAAATATTTTGACCAACCTATCAGGCGTCCAATCCGCAAGAATTGTTTATTGCGCTGCACTCAACACTTAAAACGCTTTGAAGTCAAGGTAGTTTTGCAGCGTTGCTGCTGAGCTCTTGGCTCCTTCTGATAAAAGACATGGTAAACCCCTGCACTATCACTCTAAAAACTCTAAAAATCTTACCTGCTTACTTGACAATATACTTCCTACATTGGGTAAAATACTGCCCCAAATAAGTTGGTCACATAATTATCCTCGTACTGGTTAAAACCTTACCCAATATTTTTTACAGTGTTCTTAGAGAAGAAAATTTTTTCATAGATTTTTTTATATTTCGTAATACAAACATAGAACAAAGGAACTACTTTATCTATCGGATACAAACTATGCTCATAAGCCCATTTTTTTAATTATAGAAATTTTTGTCTCCAACGTGTCGACAGTGAGATTGGTTGTTTCAATCTCACTGTAATCCTAAAATTCGAATTCAAGTCCAGATCCCGCCATTTGCTTCTCGTATAGTTCGTCAAATCGTTTATTTTGGTCATCAGTGAAATAATTCTTCCAATCTCCGACCACGCCTGATGGAGAAAACAAATATAATATACGTATTTTTATATAATATTGTAAAAGAAATGGATGAAGAGAACAATGGTAGGCGTAGCTTAATAGGGTCCCCAGAGCTATCCGCCCTTTGGAAAAATTGGCAATGCCGAAAAAATAGTGTATAGTGTCGAAAATCTGTCTATCTGACGGTCAATCGGATCGGGGTCGCCCTAGCCATATTAACCCGTCTCTGTGGTCTAGTGGTTAAGGCACCGGCGTTCAAGGTGGGGGCCCAGGTTCTTTCCCGGTAGAGACATTTTTTTCGGCATTACCAATTATTCCAACTTAGGGTAGATAGCTCTGGGGAACCTTGATTTAAGTTACGCCAACCATTGTTCTCTTCATTCATTTCTTTCACAACATATTTAGATACAAGTGTTGCCAAAAGTGTTGTACATGTATAATTTCTCACATGTTATATACGAAGAACGAGAGAGATGGAACTAAAAATATATATTAGTTTGTTTGCAATGTTTTTACTTAGTTACTTTTCTAAATAGGGTCGTTCTCAGAAAAATGTCTCAATTTCCCTGAATTTTCGCAAATCTTGCATGATTTTTGTTGTATTTTTCATTGGTAATAGCATGCATGTATGGTCATTGGAACAGCTATGTGCTTGGTGGCAAGCAATGCTTTCGCTTGGAAATAGGGATAAGTTTGTTAACAGCCTTAACAGTATGATCCAGGCGCGGATGGGGGGGGGGCAAAATTTGTAGCGTAATAAAGCCATAAAAACAAATGTGTGCCCTCTCGTTTGAACATGAATACCTTTTTTTCTTTTTTCTTTCTTTTTATATTTTGGTTGTCAATTTGCCCCCCCCCCCGGAAAATCCCGGATCCATCCCTGACAGTATCCCAAACAAAACCATTTGTAATCTGCATTGATATTTGGATCCGGGAGTTGCCGGACACGGAAAGTGGATGCAGTACCTGTTCATCTCTTTTATCATTTTGCGTGGACATGGCCAAAAGATTGTTGAGCCGTTAGTCATGAATTGTGTAATGTTTTCTTAAGAACGGCCGAGAGTATCTGCAGTTCATAGTTTTTGATAAAAAAACAGAACTAGATAAGCGCTTGATATGAACAACCTGTATCAAGATCACTTCTACAATTCTCATAGAACAATGTAATCTCCTACCTTTCCTCATGAACGATTTGTCTTTTGGTTTCTCCATCCCAGCCTTCTCTATACCCTTCATTATGAGAGTATCTGGGTTTGATGAAGGGTTGTTCTTCATTGCTTTGAACGTCGAAGCTTCAGCAATTTTCGCAATGACGTCATCAGAAAGAGATTTACCCATGAACTCTGCGATCTGTCGCACGGTCCCTGGGAGATCCTGAGTAGTTTTGGGAAGAAAAATAGTCCTGAACTTTTAACATAAATTTGGCTCGGTCGATATAGGTCTCCGGACTTTGCACCCCCACTATTGGTCCGTGGTCCAAATCGAACCTCAACACTTACATCATTCAATAAGGTGTTTAAACATGACACAGCGGATAGTCTCATGACTTTTAGCCACAGAGGTCCAGAATCCAGGGGCGTTGATCCACTTTTCAGATTGGGGGGGGGGGGTAGAATCATTAATAGCGTTCCAAATGCGCTCGATCACACAAAACAAACAAACTCACCTACACACACATCTCACCAACAAATTATGATAATAATAATAGCCAATTTTTATAGAGCGCTTTTCCCAGAATGGCTCAAAGCGCGTTACAGCATATTATTACCCCGGTCATTGAATTAATTTCAATCCCGCGCGAAAAGTGCACAATATCCACTCCCTGGGGAGCATTCCTTGCATTCATCGCAGCCTCGTTATGGCGCTGGCAAAATCAAACATACAATATCTTTCGCATCCTACCGGGTGCCCATTTAGCACCTGGGTCGAGAGTGGCAAAGTGTGGATTTGGCCTTGCCAAAGGACGCTAGACCGCGGTGGGATTCGAACACACGACCCTCTGTTTACAAGGCGAGAGTCAGAACCACTACTCCACGGCTCTTCCACAAATTGATGCGAACGCGAACCGCGAGCTCAAATTTTTAGTATACTGACTTGAAAACAGAAAAAGGGTACCTGTTGATGACTGTCTGTAGTAACTCATTAGGAGGAAACATATCTCACTACACAGATAATGCGAGTGCCGAGAGCGAGCTGAAATTTCTTTATATTCTTACCTGAAAACTTGATATTCTAAGCATTCTTTTTGCCAATGATTAAGATGAGAGTTCTTTTGAAGTGGGAGTTTATTTGAAGTTTAGAACTGAAAACGGGACATTCTATTCAAAACTATTCCTAGAAAACAATAATAATAATAATAATCCGCTTTTATATAGCGCTTAATCCATCGGAACGACGTTTCTAAGCGCTTTACAGATATATTATTACCCCGGTCATCGGATTCAATCAGTCATTCCCGCACACAATGTGTGCACATCCTCCACTCCCTGCGGAGTATTCCAGTCAGTCGCCTGTGAGGCGCACACAATACTGGACAAGCTACAATGACTTTCACATCCTACCGGGTACCAATTTAGCACCTGGGTCGAGAGTGGCAAAGTGTGGATAAACGCCTTGCCAAAGGACGCCAGACCGCGGTGGGATTCGAACACACGACCCTCTGTTTACAAGGCGAGAGTCAGAACCACTACACCACGGCTCCTCCACAATGGTTCTTAGATGGCTTATACTTGTCCTGTATATCTGAAATCCTTAGTTTTTCCATAAAAGGTTCTAAATTACCTTAAACGGCCTCTGTTGAACCTTGTTATAATCGTTTAATGAACCACTGAAGGTTCCAGAGCAGGTAAAGAACCCTTTTAAGGAAAGCCTTTTTCTCGTGGGTTCCAAATACTGGACAAAAGGGTTCAAATACGCACTTTTTTCCGAAGACTATAGCATAGAGCGCTTCGTAGATGTTGCATTTATATCAAGATAGATCGATAGAAGGACTATTATGCCCAGCTAATAATTGCCCCGTGAGCGCCACCTTTGTCAAACCAATCTTTCTTTCGATCCCAGATTATGCCTACCTTCTTCATATCTTCGTATTTGAGAAAGAGAACATTAGGATGATTTCTTCTCCTCCACCATGGTAACACGTTTTCAAACCAGGATCCTTGGGGAGCTGTTGGAGAGATAAGAACCAATGTTAACTAACCCCTAACCCATTTTTCCGTATCTTTGTACTTGAGATGAAAAACAAAAGTAAGGATGATCATGATTTCGTCTAGTGGTAACACGTTTTCAAATAAAGTTTATCCATGGACTGAAGTTTATATATATATATATATACTTGGCAAAAATGGATTCTAGAAACTTTTAAAAGGAGCATCGAAATAAATAATTGTCTATTCATAAATAGCCACGGGCGACGACCCCAGGGAGGTGTTGGACCCCCCCCCCCCCATTGACCGAAATCTTGTAAATTTGCCACCGATATGGAAATATTTTGTGTTCGTTCAACTCGAAGCAAGTTGGGAAATATATGTTTTGGTGTGCAACTATTAATTCAATATTTACTCGTCATTAAACCTGTCTAAACACCGTAAAATCGTTGTTTATAAGCTCATTGTTTAAGCCCGTCACGTTAAAAACTACTGTTAAAACAATTTAAACAACCGTTTAAGCTTTTTAACAACTGTTTAATTTTTTCAACAAGTTATTTAAAAAGTTTAAACAATTACAACAACTTGTTAGAGTAACAGGGTTAAGCAGCGTGCATTTTTTCTGTGAATGTAATAGCCGAAGAGCGTATGTGAAAGCAAGCGTAATGACAGCAATATGGCGCATTCACATTTCCCCTAATGTGGCCATACGGCGAACCGAATATAGGTGGATTGAATAAGAAAACAATATAGACTCGCGGGCATCGCAGATGAAATGTGACGGCAGCATTTAGCTAGCGTACGTCGTCGATAATTGTTTTAGGCGACGCAACTTATTCTGTACGAGCCTATTTGGCCAAAACCTGTTATATTAGACGCTTGCAGAGAGCCGTTTCTCCTTAGCTTGAGCATGCGCATTACAGTGTTCATGCAAGGTTATCGCGTCGTAGAAGTTACGTTGCAAAATCTCAAATTGACTATACACCTCATGGATATGACGTCATAATCTCACAACGCCCTCCCTCAGAGGATACAGGAATTCGCTTTAACTAGAGTTGTCAGAGATGCGCCGCGCCGGTTGTAGATCGCGCCAACAACGCATGCAAGGCAATGCTACGCGAGGATGCCTATACATATAAAGGCCACCGCACACCTTACGACTGTTCGCGATCCGATTTTGGAACAAATCGCATTTTGCTCATTTTCTGAAAATGTGAAATGAACATATCATTTTATTTGATGTTTAAATTAATTGAAAGAATACTAGTATAACCACTTTGAAAGATTGCAAGCCTTTATTTCGGAATAAAGGCCCAATTAGTTTCAAATCGTAGCCAATCGTACGATTGCTATGACGTTATCATGGTTATTACAACTAAATATTAAATTCGCTTTTATTCTAAGGATGATAGCATAGTCACATATTTCAACATAGCTATTCGTACGATGGTTTAGAACATTACACAGTAAGATATTCAAAGTCTCAAGTTTAGCATCAAATTCTACTACATTCTATTCTGAAAATCGGGTCGCAGACCAATCGTAAGATGTGTGGTCGCCCGAATGTCTGTTATGGAATTAGGACTTACCCCTGTCGGCTAGAAACTCTTCAAAGAAAACATCCCAAGATTCGTAACGTGGCATATTTGGAATATAGTGGCAGAAGTGATACATGGAGACGGCCGTGTCCTTTGGATTCCTCGCTACGTAAATGACCTGAAATTAAAAAAAAAAATCGTTTTGATAGCCCCACATTCAGACCTAAAAATTCTTATATCAATCTACGTAGTACGGATACACTCTTAAAAAGGATTGGTAAAATTGACCAATCTGTTCGTTAATAAGTGTCCGACCGATAAAATTGGTCAATATCAACCAAAATTTTGGTCGATTTGAACCAATAATTTGGTTGCTGTTGACCAATTTTATCGGTCGGACACATGCATATTAACCAACAGATTGGTCATTTTGACCAATCCTTTTTTAGAGTGTAGGAACTACGTATCGCATGTATGGGTATAACTATGCTATAGGACCTAAGGCATGGGTATATAAGACATACAGCTAATCATTAACTTTCACGAAAAAAGAGAAGAATAATAAGAAGAAAAAAAGGTGTAGAAAGATCATGTTTTGTTCCACACGATATCATATCTATCCAAAAGTTAGACTGTCATTTTAAAAATTCAAAAATTTCTGCAATGTAGGCCTACGCCATATTGTGCCCCCTAATATATTTTTTTTTCAATCACGTCACTAATTAAATGGGATAATTGCTGGCGCATGCGTTTATGTTTGAGCTGAAGTTCATATTTTTATCAAAACTGATGTGCAAATTTATACATGTATAATAAATCGGTAGGCCATTCTAATATGAATATAGGCGCTATATATAAATATAGTTACATTTGCTTTCGTATCATCGGTTCCGATATCCGCGGGTAGAAAGGGGGTGTGACAGTGAGATTACCTTAGCTTTCGGATCATCGGTTCCGATATCCGCGGGTAGAAAGGGGGAGTGGCAATGTGATTACCCTTGCTTTCGGATCATCGCTTCCGATAACCGCGGGTGGGAAGGGGGAGTGACAATGAGATTACCTTTGCTTTCGGATCATCGGTTCCGATATCCGCGGGTAGAAAGGGGGAGTGGCAGTGAGATTTGAGCATCCTAGGAGATGGCATCTTCTCGGCTAAATCAATCAATGCTGGCGAGGTCTGAAATGACGTCATGATATGAATATGCAAAATTATCATCGATATGGAGTGTTTTAGCGATACAATGAAGGGGTTTTCAAAATGGCTCTCGCGATGGTTTGCGATCATTTGGTCACAATATCATGTTCACACAATCGGAACGGTAACTGAGCAGTCGCACCACCAATTGTGAAAGGGGCTTTTAGTGTTACCAATAAAAACAGTATCAGAGGAAAATGTCATGCATAACTGTGCAACTGAATATATTTTTTTTGCTTGTCTGCTTTTTATATATATCATCTTTATTCGCCAAATAATATACATGTAACATTATTTATGTGGCACTTCTATAAAAAAAGAGAGAGAGAGAGAGAACAAAACAAAACAAATTGTACACAATAAATCACAATTAATAAAATATAGGGAGAGAAGATAGATTAAATTGAAGCTAAGAAATACATAGGAATTCAATCAACTGACCCACTTCTTCCCTTGTTAACGTGTTACAGATACATTCCTGATCTCTTACTGCTATAAGTTCTTTCAGAACATTCACATCTAGTTCTTTACATGCCCGGACATCACAGTCCTTACTCTTATTACATTCACTGAGAAAATATTGCACCTCATTTAAATTATCACAAAAAGTTGAAAAAGGGTTCCTTTTGGCATAATTTCAAAACCATTCTTATGAATCCCGAACCAGTTTTCACAGTTATGTTATTAAACTTTTGAAATCTATATCTGAAAGCATTCTCAAGAGGTTGACAATCAGACAGTAAAGCTACCAGATCACAATGAGTCATATTATTAATTCTCCAAATTTTTCTCAGAGCTTTCCTCCAACAGGTGCATATGTTTTTACTGCAGCAAAATGACCTCGAATTGGTAGCGGAAACTTTTTTTCTTTTTGCTTGTCACATTTGTCCTTGACAAAAATGTCCCCCTTGGAAAATCCTGGAACCGCCCCTACCTGCTTGTATAAATGGAAGGAAATCTATATATAGACTAACCGTTGGGTTACTTAGGTCTTCGACCATCTCAAGGAACGGGAAATGTTTAGTCAAGTGGTCGCCTCCAAGTTTGCTGTGATCACCGTCGTATTTTATTAAAAGACACAAATGCTCGGTCCATGTTGTACCTGAAAATGGAAATAGTATCCTCGATTTATATCCAGAAATTATGTACCGCTTTGGCTGGTGCCGTTCCCCCCCCAAAAAAAAAAGTATATATATTATTTCTGACATAATATAAATATGATAATGAAATGATACTCATAATAATTATAACAATAATAAATGAATATATGGATAAATAAATACACATTCAAAGTTATGATGGTAATTCAACAAATACCTCAAAATTTACCAAAGTTCTATGACACTAATGATCTTTAACATTGGTCATGTGAACTGAAACTCGGGCAGAATATTTAAGAATACTTCATTACCATTATGTTTAAGTTTCGTGAACTAGGTTTATATACTTTCTAACTTATGATGACATTTCAAAAACTTATCCTTAAAAATTTCGATATTGATTCCCCCAACATGGTCTAAATTCATTGACCCTAAATGAACTTTGACCTTGGTCATCCAACCTGAAACCAAGGCAGGATGTTCAGTAATCCTTGGTTACTCTTACGTTCGAGTTTCATGAACTAATTCCATACTTTTTAAGTTATGATGTCATTTCAAACACTTAACCTGAGGTTAGGATTTGATGTTGACGACACCGTTGGAAAAGCGACGCCATAGAGTTCTATGAGCGACGCCTAGTCTCGCTCTGCTATGCAGGCGAGACAAAAAGAGGGGGAAGGCTGTACAGAATGGCGAAATGTAAAATAAGATTCTACATAGGATGTTCAAATCTATAACAAATTCGAATTAGTTGATGTTTCGAAGTTCAAAATTATGTGTAGGATTTTTCGAGGGGAGGGGCAAATTTTTGGGAGGAAGATTTTGACAAGCCCCCCCCCAAAAAAAAAAAATAAATAAATAAATATATAAAAAAAATAAGGTTTTTAACCACGAATTCAAGATATTTCGTACCCGGAACAATTGTGAAGCAAAAAAAAGGTTTTCAATCACAAATTACAGAGATTTTTTTAACAGAAAAAAAATTAACAAGAAAAAAAAGAGAAAAAAAGTCTTCAATTTCAAAGAGGGGGGTCACATCTCGGTTTCAATGGCATTTTTACATTACAAATTTTAATTTCTCTTCTCAAAAGGGGGGCACGTGCCCCCTGTGCACTGTGCATCCCCCCCCCCCCCTTGATCCGCGCCTGTACATACCTGACTTTGGGTAGGTCACAACGAAAAGATCATCGGGTCGACATGCAAATGTCCTCACTCGTTTGATCACACGTAAGGGCATTAAGTTGGGTATGATAACGCCCTCATACTCGTAGCATGTTTGAACCACGCAATCGGGGACCTGCGACGAAAATCTGGAACTCATGCTGCTTCCGCTATCATAAAACTATGCATAAAATAAATGGAAATGCTGTATAGTTATCATAGGAACCAGTGTGTGTGTGTTTCTTTGTCTTCTTTCTATTTTTAATCAATAAAAATGAAAGGACGTTATTATTGGGCAAATGAGAACTCCCGGTGAGAACTATTCTTTGCGAACGGGGCGAAGGGTTGATAAGCATAGGCGCCTGAAGGGGGGGGGTGGGGGACCTCCCCCCCCCCCAAAAAAAAATATGTTTTTTTTTTTTGCTGTTGTCAATTTTTTTACCTGTGTCCATCTCAAATTTTCTGATGGACCCTCCTAAATTTTTGGGCTTCCGCCGCCGATGGAGATAAGGGTATGATAGGTTGCTAGTAATGGGGTGGTGCGTGTGTTATTTTCTATAGGCAGCACCTCCTGGAAATCCGATATGATAAATAGAAGAAATGTAACCAAAATGACCTACATTTTGCGGTGAAAACTTTTTTTTATCATTGCCAAATTACTTTTGAACAAAATGTTTCTCAAAAATGTCCTTCAGTTTGTAGTGGAAACCTTATTTTCTTGTCAAATTTTAAACCAGCACCCCCTGAGCCCTGGGCGAATCAGAACGAAATGTATTATAATAAACAGGGGCTGAAAGGTGTCAAATAAAACAAAACAGAAGAATGAAAGACCATAGATCTTCCTCACTAGCTGTTTCCATATCAACCAGCATGATCCAGCCTTCGCCAATAGGGGGAGGGGGATTTGTTCAGCCATTAATCCCCGCTCGGCCGCTCGAAGATGATTTTTGTTTGTTTCATTGAAGGGGTAGTCCTCATGGTCACTTCTTAGCGTTATTCTTATAAATCAACATGAATATATAATATCATAATCCTTATCTATATAATGCGAGCGCGAAGCGCAAGCAAATTTTTTTGGGGGAATTTTATACATTTTTACCTAAATTTTGAACATTCTGGGCAATGTTTGTTATCCTAAAAAAAATGTGTATGCAACTAAAAAATTACTACGAACGCGAAATGCGAGCAGAAATGAACTGATGGAAAAGGTACCTGTTAAAGACCGCTTGCATTTAGCCATGAAGACGTTACATATGTCAGCAATCGAATAATGCGAGCTCGAATGGCAAGCTGAAAATTTTTGACATTTCTACAAAAAGAATCGAAAATAATCATTTTTTTGTAATCGTGAACAGGGTAGCTATATATAACTAAACAATTGATGCAAGCGAAGCGTGAGCATAAAAATTCGAGATTTAAACCTAAAAACGGGACACTCTATTCATGTTTTGTAAATCATGAAAACGATGAGTGATAGGGGATATTTCTACATTAATAATGCGAGCACAAAGCGCGAGCAGAAAATTTTTTATATTGTGATCTGAAACTGGATAATGAGTAAAATAAAGAACAAGTTGAATATCTAAATAATATGAGCGTGTTTCAGATTTAGACCTAGAAACTAGGCATTCTACACATCTTTTATCATAAAAAATCAGAGCGAGCGCGAGCTTAAACTTTATGATATTCCGATCTGAAAAAAAGAGTCAATTTCAGCTCTATATTTCAAGCACTTCGTAGGAAAATTGTGAGGTGGATATAATTTTGACATAGGACCGAGACATCCTTAGGACATGTCATATAAAAATCACGACTATCTTCCCATTCCTCTTGCTAAGCGCGTGATGAAACAAAAGGGACAATTTAATCATAAAATTAATATCGTATTTATCAATGCCTAATGTGGGCGAGAAATCTGATGATATTATGGCCTGAAAACTGGACTTATCAAGCACTTTTGTAATTATGAATAGAAGGCATCAGTTAAAATATTTTTCAACCATTAATGCGAGCGCATATCGAGAGCCAAAATATTTGATAAACTGTCATGAAATCAGTATTGAGACATACATAACTCGCCAATCAAAATGCGAGCGAGTAACGCTATCTGATACGTAATGACAATCAGACTTAAAAAGGGTATTTTTTCAAACTAAATGGAATTCACGAAAATAATAGTTGCTAAATAAATCGAAATTTGCGAGCGCTCAGCGCGAGCAAAAAATGTCAATATTCAGACCATAAAGCTGTCATTTTTACAGAGCACTTTTTAAAAATAACGAAAGTTCGATTTCCGAGGTGAAAAGTGTCATGGACAGCAATAAGCACCCCCACTAACAATAAATAATCCTCCGTGGATAGGTCCATGAAATGTGTAATGTATATTGGCTTCCAAACTTGATATTTAAGCTTCATATTGAACAATCACCTAACAAGCAATGCGAGCGCGAAGCGCGACCGAAAATTTTATACAGAGACATGAAAGATTATTTTGATTTTCCAAGTCTGCCCCTCATTATATTTAATTCACTCTGGAAAATTTGACAAGCAAAAAAAAAGAAAAAAAGGTTTTCACCCAAAATGTTAGGTCATTTAGTCCAAAATACATGTGTTATTTTGAATGTGAATTACGCATTTTTTCCCATCATATAAGACCAAAAATAGTAGGGGGACATTTTGATATTGTGTCCCCCTACTATTTGTGGTAGGGGGGACACGTCCCCCCTGGGAATTCCGCCCATGATCAAAATATAAACAGGGCATATTTGCAGATTCCAGTTCATTCAGAATTATCATTCATTCATTCATTCATTAAAACGCGTCACAAAAATGACCTAATTTCTGTGATAGATATCAAAATGTGAAATCAAATGAAATGTTGATGCAAATTTGAATTTAAGACTCAAATCTGTTCTCTGATTGGATATGACAAATACACATGATGTCCCTCAGTGGTAGATTGAACAGAAGGTTGGAGGTTCGAATACCGGTTGAGTTATCCCGACGTCTTTATGAAAATGGGACATCCTGTCTAGTTGTTATAAACGCGCTCAGCATTTAGATTGGGGATGGCTATACTGGGGTCCGTTGCAGAAAGAGTTGCGTTTAAACGCAAGTCAAAAAATCAATTGCAAGTCCCAAATGCGCGCTGTTGATTGGTTGAAAATCAAGTTGCGCATGATTTTTAGAGTTGCGTTTGATTGCAACTCTTTCTGCAACGGGTCCCAGTTGTGACAAGACCCTGTGCAGGGCCCGCTTGTAGAATGTTTTCAAAACGAAAATAGCCCATATACATAACAAAATGATTTATTTTACGATTAAATAAAGTAAGAGAGGCGTAAATCATTTGCACTTGCAAGCAAAAAAAAATGAAGCATCAAGAATGGTTTCAATATCAATATAGACCCCTTGCTTTTTCATGTTATTGTTTTTCTGTGGAGAAAAATGTTGTAGACAATACAAAGACAATAACACGATGCGTCGTGATTGATATTGCTATATTACAAATTTTGGAAAATGATAATTAGTGTCTTACCGTGTCGTTGATCAAGAAAATATAATGATACTCACCCAAAAGCAAATCACTACGTTTAATGAACAAAGTATGAATATTCGAATATAAATGCAGGCCAAACATAGATTGGATCGTTGTATTCCAGGGCTGTATGTGACATGTAAAACATATTCTATTGCAAAGGGTATATTGTTAATTTATTACGTACATGTATCTCGTAGGTACGATATTTGTATAGTGAGTAAAAAATCACACAATACGAAGTCTATTATTGAATGTTAAACATACTATATCCAAAGTTCAAGAGTGTTTATATTCAAATATTATCTGGTACTTACGTTTACAGGCGTGACTCAGATCGCGGTCCCGTTTCAAATGACCATTCTACCTTTGCCATACTGGCAACTACCATTGCAATTAACGTGATAATTATTATTACACCTTTGAAATGTTGGGAAACATACTATCTACACAACAATTAGTTTTCAACCAATACTGTGTACTAGTTTCCACCAAAAGCACACATTATTGGGTTATACACGTAACTACCCAGAATTGGATAAAGTCTCAACCCATTGTTGTAGTTCACTGTAAAACAATGAAGTACTAATAATAGCACTTAGAGTGATTGCATAGTGACTGCACTACGAGTGCTGTTTTGTAGTTCAAATTTAAATTAGTTAATCAGCACTCGTAGTGCAGTCTCTATACAAGCACTTTATAAGTGCTAAATTAGCACTTCATTGTTACAGTGTACATCCCCAAGCACTTTTAAGAGTGTACTATTATTGTTTTATAATAATAATAATTGTTATCATTATTATCATAATCATTATTATTATCATCATTATACTATTGTTATCATTATTATCATCATCAGCAGCAGCAGCATCATCATCGTCATCATCAGGATTTTCATCATTATCATAATCATTGTTGCTGCTGTTGTTGTTGTTAAATCGCAGGGAGATGTTCCCAGCAGACAAGAACAGGTCTGGAACCCAACGATTCTCTATGGATCAGATGAGAGGGCTGTTCAATTCATGTCGAGAGCCAGGGATACAGAAGGACGCCCTCTACAGATACTTCAAAACAGGTTTTGTCATTTTCATCCACTACCACCCCCCTTAAAAAAATCATATTCATGATTATAATAAATCAATAAAAGAAATGATATAATAATGAATGAATAAATAGATAAATAAATCAACATATTCTTTCATTCATTATTCAATAAAAGAAATAGATGATGAATATTATATCTGAATATAAAAAAGTGCAGAATAGATTAATAAATGAAGTAATAAATAATTAATGAATGTGCATAAATGTCTCCGTTTCTATCGTTTGGCGATAATGTAATGTGTCGTTAATGACATGGGGCCCGTTGCATAAAACTTTTTCCCTAAGAAAACTCAGGTTGTTTTTACCAGAGTTTTTGCCCTGTGTTAAAGTCAATGGCAGAAATCAGACTAACCAAGGTTTTCAATTTTTATAAGAGTTTTCTCAGGTAAAATTTTTATGCAACAGGCCCCAGGGGTGGTGTAAGGGTTTGATATGCATAGGCCTTATATTTTAAAGGAAATCTATATTTTGATCAAGGAAAGAATGTTTTGCTGCCAATTAATCCGGGGTTTTTTCTCAATGCTGTCTTTCCATTCTTTCTCCCTCCCCTTTCTCGTTTTTATTCATTCTGAAAAATAACCCGTTTCACTTAAAAAGGATGGGTTGGTAGGGTAGCCCTGCATACATTCGTAATTCCGAAGCTTAGTAATTCCGAAGGTTCGGTTATTCCGAAGGTCCGTTATTCCGAAGGTTCGTTAGTCCGAAAACGAAATGAGGTTCGTAATTCCGAAGGTTCGTTAATCCGAAAACGAAATGAGGTTTGTAATTCCCAAGGTTCGTTAGTCCGAAAACAAAATGATTAACGAACCTTATTTCGTTTTCGGACTAACGAACCTTCGGAACAACGAACCTTATTGTGTTCTCGGATTAACGAACCTTCGATACATCGAACCTTATTTCGTTTTCGGATTATCGAACCTTCGGAATAACGCCACAAATGTTCGGATTAACGAACCCTTTTACTTTTTCGGATTAACGAACATCGAGTAGGTAATTTACGTGTTCCGGAATTACAAACCTTCGGAATAAAGAACCTTCGGAATTACGAAGTGTAACCAGCCGTAACAACCCAATGACTCCGCCTGATAATAATTACTTTCAAAGGGGGGATTTCACAACCACTAGGTAGACGCTTTCTGGAACTGATAGAATCCACAGTCAAAAACCCTTCATAACAAAGCAGCCTTGGTCAAAAATCGATGAATCCAAGCAGTAGTATCGTCCAGGTACATAAAGCTGTTCGTAAGATAAGAACGACTTTAAGAACGACTGGTGATCCTTTCTTTTGGTAAATGGTATACACCATAGGCGATGGTTTAGCGCGTAAGAAAGGATCACCAGTCGTTCTTAAAGTCACTCTTAACTTACGAACAGGAAACGGCCCCCAGGTGGGTGTTTCATAAAGCTGTTCGTAAAGTTACGCACAACTTTACGCACGACTGGAACATGTTCTTAGGTCCTAAATCAATTACATAGGGATGTCACACAGCACAAGAAAGGATCACCGGTAGTGCGTAAAGTCATTCGTATCTTACGAACAGCTTTATGAAACACCCACCTGGACTCTAGACAAACGACATATGCAATTTTTCGTCAGCTCCGAATGTTAGGACGATCTGCTTTCCCGGTTCAAAATAAATTTTCGACAAAGACCTCTAAGCTGTTCTTTATGATTTGACGGGCCTTTTCAATAGATTTTCTAAGTTGTATAGAGTCCGTCCCCGTTGTAATTACGAGAAGTCGCTAATATCATTGATTTAACAGAGAATGAGGGACCATGCCCCACTCATATTCACGTGATATGCAACGGCCATATCTTCAAAATGACCGTCTTCGATCGGGAGGGTCAAGCTCTGACCGCTCCAGAAATACACAAGTAAGTACAGGAACGCCCCCCCCCCCCTTCTCTCAATAATAATGAAAGGAAGAAGAACAGTGGCGATAAACTTTAAACAAGATAAAATGAAAGAAATATGAATAAGTAAACAGATAAATAAATATGAAATAGATAAACTAGAGAAAGAGAAGGGGAATGGAAGAGAGGGAGGGAGAGAGTAAGAGGTCACAAAAAACCTACAAATGTTTAAACTTCTTAGTTTAAAATATTATTGACATCGCCTGTTCTTAATTTCAGTGAAGTTCAAGTATGTGTTTTTTTAATATTTCTCATGTGTCACTAAGTGAACAGTTAAAGGTTGCAAGTTAATCGTACATACATATTGAGGCAAATTAGGAGTAGAACTTAAATACATGCATCCAATCAATAGCTTGATTGCATTTAATATGACAACAATATCGAATTTATTTTGCCACTGTATTTCGATGTCCTAAATCAGTATAGGCCCATAGTCCATTAAAACTTGTTGTAAATACGAAAAATAAGGACTAATTATTCATAATTCAATTCTGTTTCCGATTCGAAGACTGAAGTCTCACTTTTTTTTTGGGGGGGGGGGGAATTAAGCCATATTGTTTTACAGGCGTATCCCGACACAAGCATCTGCTTCGGGGGGGTACGCCTTTTTGCATGTACTTAATTTACATTACTGCATTTTACATTCAATGTTTATTGTATTATAATACATGTATCATTGATTGTTTATTCTACATGAAAAATGGATGAAATGTCAATTGGAAAAAATAAATGTTAAATTATTTATTACAAAAAAAATAATCATCGTGAAACATTGAACTCAATATACCAATACTTCAGTCACACCGGTGAATCTGAGTATGGACCGACCAATGCTTAACACATTATTTCTAATGATAAATAGTGATAATAGAGTCGGTCGATATGTAGTCGGTTTCAATAGTATGACTGTGTTACGTGTTGTTACTGTGTCGGTTTATAGACAGCTGGTGTTTATCAAAGAATTGTCTAGTCGGAGAGGGCAGGGCATCGGGGCACTGACGGCAGATGACAGGACCACCTACGCTCAGGTATAATAATAATAAAGACATTTAAAAAAAAGAAGACTTAGTAGCTTATTAAAGATAACGCATAATGATAGTTATGTTTTCATCACCAGCCGCGGAAAGACCTAGATTTCAGTTCTTTCCAAGCACTTTTGTCATTGAACATGTTGAATGTGTATAAAAAAAAGATACATGTTAAGCCCCCCCCCCCCCACACCCTACCCATAACATAATCTATTACCCCAAACCCAACACACTTCCACTCGCGTGCACACCCTCAGTTACACACTCGGTCGGCTCAGCCACATTATTACAGGTCACTATTAAACGGCATAATTTATTATTGGTAATGGAGTTGCTCGCCTGTGACGTCACAAAATGAAAGCTTCAGGATAAGCTTGTAATTCTATTCGCCTATTTTCATATATTTCCGTCCTTATTTTTTTTTTTCAATTTTAAAAAAGGATTGGACAAAATGGCCATTCTCTCGCTTAATTTGTATTCGACCGATATGTCGAAATCAGTCAAATTTCTGATAGAGTTTATTCGATGATTTGGTTTGTTTTGGCAATTGTTCTCGATCGGGCACATTAACCAAGAAAATGGTCATTTTGACTAATCCTTTTGAGAGTGTACGATTTGGATATAATCTCTCCCTCTTCTTTTTCCAATGATAACACCAAATGAAACATTCCGGTTGATATTATGGGTTATTTTACACAAATTTTGAAAAAATGAATTACTTTCTCGTTTGCAGGCGTTCGATCATCTTGTATCTCTCGATCCATGTAATAGAGGTCACATAGAAACGATCAAGACGAGTATTATTGGCTTGGTTCTAGATGATGGGGTTCCAAAGAACATGACCGAGGTATGATTGTTATGGGGTGCCGTTTGGAGAGCAACGAAGACCACATTTTCTATTCGGATTAATGTTCTATTCGGATTAATGAACCTTCGAAATAATGGCACAAAATAATATTCGGATGAAGGTGCTATTTCATATTTTGTACGAATGAATATTTCAGTTTATGGAAAGTAAATGTTTTGGAATAGCGATTCTTTAGAGTATTTAAAACTCTTTAAAGAATATTCATTTTCGACGTATCAAACTACCCAGACCATGCGTACATTTTTAAACGAAATCAGAAATATCTAAAAACAAAAAAAATCCAGGGTCAAATTTGACTCGCAGATTAGTCCGTTTGGGGTCACACTTCTTGGTCAAATATTTTTTTTTTGGGGGGGGGCACCCGGAGCTGAGGCAATGCGCAGGCCCCAACAGATTTCTTGACCAATCTTAGCCCAAATTTATCCGTATTTTAAAAATTTACTAGATTTTTTTTCTTCTTTTTCATCACATGATCTACATATATAAAACATTTTCGAATCAGAAAGCAATGAGGTATTTTATATAACTGAATGAAATTCCTACTTTACAGGGGAAAATCTCGCTTTTGTCCAAATAGGAGGTCTGACTAAAAATATTGGGCTGGCTCCAAAATGTAGGTCATTACTTTTATTTAAAACAAAAAAACACGCCAGTGGTTAATAGCTCGGATTAAGCGGTTATACGCATGAATCGTCACTATGTTATGTTTATGTGGTATTATTATTTTTTCTTATGTTTCTTTGTTTTTGATGATGATCCTTATATGTCAGGATTTTATATCAATAAACTTTTGAATTTGAATCGTTTTGCCTGCAGTGTAAGAATATTTTTAATGATATTTCTCCATTCATGATTTATTTATTCATTCATAATTGCATAGACCTGTTCCAATGGAGTCGCAGGTTCTTCGGCTAGCAATCGCTGGTTTGACAAAACACTCAGTTCCATAATCACTTCCAACGGCACCATCTGTTTTAATGCCGATGTGAGTATAATGAGTGTTTTTATTAACCACTTATTTTGTTTGGCTTTTACTTGTTAAAAATCAATATTCTATCATTTTTATGATAAGTATAATCATCTTAAACATTATTCTGTCGGCTTTGATCCTTCAACTCATTTTTCGAAGTGTTTTTTTTTTTTATCTGAGCAAATAAAAAGATAAATCTTTATAGAATGAATATCGTTATTTTTCATACGCAAAAAAAAAAATTACCACCCCTAACGAGAGGGGGATTAGGGGTTAAGATCTTATCATTAGGAAGCTGGTTTAGAGTGACTTAACGGAGACTGCTGTGACATTAAAATGAGTAAAGTAAAACTTTCACTTTATAGAGGCCCATACATTAAATTCACTTTTTGTCTGAATATCATTCAAGTATATCGCCCAAAATTCTTCATCTGTGAGCTCCATCTGTATTAAAAACACAATACTTTTATAGCACAATAGGTCTATTGATGATTCAAAAAATGTTCTCTATAAAAGCGAAATAATCAAAAATGAGTATACCATACTCTCTAAATTCCGTAGATTGAAAGTCAATCTAATAGGGATGAATTCAAATTTGGATCGAAAGCTCCAAGAGAATAGGAGTGAATTCTAAATCTATTGGATTGAAAACTTCGTCCGGATTGGTGTTTCATCGCAATATATTCAAATCTAAGTAATTTAGAGAATATATCACCGTAAGTATTTTCTGCCAATATGAGTAGACATAATGTTCGCACCCAGCTGACTACTTATGTAGTCATTTTGACTGAGATTGTTTTGAAATCTTACTTATGGATGTTTCTATTACAGCACGCCCCCATAGATGGAATGGCTGTCGTAATCTTGAGCATGTTTGTGAACTCGAGGATCATAAAGGATGGAGGAGACTGGCCCGTGAGTAGGTCTAGGGATGCTTATAAGGGGCTAGCTAGCGGACATTTTGTTGTGCTTTTCCCTTACTTTTATTATAGCGATGGAACATTTTCTTTTCATTATTTTGGGGGTTGGTGTAAGTGCCCTCTAAGCATCAATATCTTATTGGGTGAGTGTGTGTATACGATAATGTAAACATATAGGCCTGCACATAATTATGTGAGTGCGTACACATTTTTGTTTTCATTATTTTTTTTTCTGGGAAGGGGGGGGGGGCTTGGGTAAGTGCCCTCTAAGCCCCAATATATTAGTGGGTGAGGGTTTGTGTGTGTGGGTGTGTGTATACGGTAATATAAACATATAGGACTATTACGTGAATGCGTACACATTTTAGTTTATTTATATTTTGGGGGCTGAGGTAGGTGCCCTCTAAGCCCCAATATATTTGTGGGTGAGGGTGTGTGGGTGTGTGTATACGATAATGTAAACATATAGGCCTATGCATATGTCAGTGCGTACACATTTTAGCTTTCATTATTTTGGGGGCTGGGGTAAGTGCCCTCTAAGCCCCAATATATTTGTGGGTGAGGGTGTGTGGGTGTGTGTCACCAACTATCTGAGTAGGGGATGGCTTGACGTTCGACTCTGCCATGCCCAAATTTTTGGACGAAAGTGCTTCTGCAAACTGAGACGACTTGTTTTTATTAGTTGTCCGAGAATGTTTATCCCCTCCTAACCAAATAATATTGATAATAATAATAGGCATTTGTATAGCGCCGTCTATCTAGAAATATTCTATTCCGAAGCGCGTTGTTATTATTATTATTACCCCGGCATTAAGAAATTAATCCTGCCGGGTACCCATTCACCTCACCTGGGTCGAGTGCAGCACAATGTGGATAAATTTCTTGCAGAAGGAAATTACGCCATGGCTGGGATTCGATTCCACGACCTTCTGTTTCAAAGTCAGAAGACTTACCCACTGGACCACAACGCTCCACAAATATTCTAGACACACTGCTTCCCGTCTCTCATCTCCGCCCTAATTCTGTCTCTCTTGTCCGCAGGGTGAGCTCACAGTCAGACCTGACAATCCCATGCCGATAGAAATGATCTTCACTGTCGATCAGAAGGTTCAAGAGGACATTCAGCATGCGACAGAGACATATCAAAAACTGGTATAAACCCTTTTTGCCCTTTTCTGTCAAAGGACAGGCACAATATGTATATATAAAGTTAAAAAAGAAAAAAAAATATTCTATCAAACAAATGAATATTTATGACGTGGGCTATAATAAGAAATGCGCTTTGTTGAAGGCGGATAGGAAAGAAATCTTTGAATCTATACCTCAAAATAGTTACCCAAAAATGCGTGTAGCATTTTCAGTTATTTGAAGAAAGAAAACACTGTTTATTAAATGCCTTGCTCACTAGCCATGGCTGGAGATCGAACCCCGGACTTTCATGTGTCTTGTCAGTCGCCTTTTTACCACTCGGGCACGGCACCTCCACCATTCCTCGATAATTGTGAACAGAGACCAATCTTTTATTCTGAAAGAGGGCAAGACGACGAAGGGGTATTCTTCTTTTATCTCCTTTTATTTTTCTCACTTTTTCACGACTTCAAAAATACAGGGGCGGTCACTCCGCCCCACGCCCCCTGCGCAGCATCACCTCGACTATGTTGGACCTTGATGTATGGATGCTCTCTTTAAACTGCTGATTCGTCTATTGCCAATACGTCCTTCATCACATGGTCTACCTTCATTTAGTCTAACAGCCATTCGGTCCGATAACCATTTGGTCCAATAATTACTTCGTCTGATCACCATTTCGTTTATGACCATTTCGTCTCGTCACAACCAGTTGTTCTTGTACCCATTTTCTTTAATTCATTTCGCCCAATTAACACTTAGTTCAATTAGACCAAATGACATATGGACCAAATGGCTATTGGACCAACTGGTTATCAGGCGAGGTGGTCATATAGACGAACTGGTGATGAGACGAAGTGATTATTGGACCAAATGGTTATCGGACCAAATGGCTGTTAGATGAAATGTTGATTAGACCATGTGGATAGTGGACGAACTGAAGGTAGACCAAATGATAGTAGACGAGTTGGTAATTGGACGAATTGGCATTAGACCAATTGGAAACAAACAATGGGATTCGGGTCATGGGAGAATTGGGACATTTGCAGCCTCTACGCTAGCTTTGAGTAAGAGAGCGAGCTTCAGATAAGGTCCAATCTGGACGCACCGCCTGGCTTAACACAGATCCATCCGACGATCGAGAGAGATAAAAAAGGAAGCTTTTCTACCTTGTTTTCGTTATTACTCATTTAGCAGATCACTTTGAATATATTATTAGCTAGTCATTCGTATTTCTTTCTTTTTATTCATGCCCCCACCCCCTTCGACTCACTTTAAACTTCTCGTTTTAGGCTTCTAATTACGAAGTTTTGTATAGTGAGTACACATTGTTTGAAGGCGACCTTTTAAAGAGAAACAAGTTGCACCCCGACCCAACAATACAATTGGCTCTCCAGCTGGCTTACTTTACAACTTTTAATAAGTAAGTTTCATCAAGAGAGGGCGCTTTTTGATCAACTGATGTATAACATCAAACTTATACCTTGGTCACATTTGTTCTACGGCGGCCGTACGGCGAGTCGAAACCAGCCGTTTTAACATTTTTGTACCAGCTACATGTCGGTGTTTATAATAAAAAATGAATAAAACGACTGTTTCCGACTCGCCGTACGGCCGCCGTAGAGCAAATGTGACCATGGTATAATGCACATGTTTAAACTCTAAAAAGATCCAAGATCCATACGAATGTTTTACGTCAGAAATTATATATGACTGCCACATAAATAAAACATAATCTTAGCAATAAGAATTTTTTTGTTGTTAATGAACAATAACTTTTTAATGAAAATATTTTAAGCACAATAATTTGGCTGAATAGTTTTTACACTTAGAAAATATCTCAAGTGTAAAAAATGATCTAATCTGCTGAGTCATTAAATTGACTAATTCATCTCAATAGTTTTTACAAAATAAAGTACCAATATTATGAATATGTAAAAGTGTAACATTTCTACTGATCACGGTACTCTCTATTAATATGCGGGCTATCCCCGCCCCCCCCCCCCCATTTTCTAGGCCTGGAGCAGCATATGAAACGGCAACAACTCGTCAGTTCTATCACGGAAGAACAGACACAATGAGATCGTGTACCATGGAGGCTATTGATTGGTGCAAAGCCATGCTGGATAGACAACCAAATGTAAGCATTAAAGGGCACACGAAGCAACAACCTTTTTTTATCGTCCCACCTTAAATCATAATTAGGCCAGGTTCACTTCCCATAATGCAGGAGGGGTGTGAGTGGTCACAAATAAAAAGATCTGAAAAAAAAGCTGAAGAGTGTTGAAACAACTCTGAAATAGAAAGAGCTCCCATACTGTAAGAACTGCGTTGTTAAAACTGACACCAATTGGTGTTAATAGAGGATCACACCCTGAGGTGTTAAAATTACACCCTAGAGATTAAACACGACACCAAAGAGTGTAAATGTAACAACAAAATGTGTTGTAATAACACCTATAGGTGTAAAACTAACATCACCAATTTAACACCGGTGTAAAATAACTGGTGTGGTCCTCTATGTACACCGGTTAACACCTCAGTTTTTGCTGTGTATACTTTTTGTACAGAGGAAAACCAAAAATTGGCTGAAATTAAGATAAAAATCAAAGCCAAAAATATCTGAAATCAGATAAAAATCTGAACTCTCACACCCCTGATAATGCATGCAACATTCCCAGCAGTGTAGTGTTGTAATAGTAGACCCCGACTATATGGGAAGCCGGCCTCACCTCTCCCCCACAGAGATCAGATTCACACCCTCCCTCTACTTTACTATAGTACACTGCAAAACTCCGGTGTTGATTAAACACCGGCTCGGAATCTATTATGTCCACACCAGAGAAGTATTGAAACAACACCATGCAGTTTGGAATCAAACCGATGCTGTTTTAATACCATTATTGATCTGGTGTTAGACCCAAACGAAACTGGTGTTGTTTAACACTTCTGTGGAGTGGACATATATAATAATAATAATAATAATGATAATGATAATTAGATTTATATAGCGCTTTTTCCAGAGAATACAAAGCGCTGTTAATTGCATAAGACAAGTTAAGGTTTATGGTTATATAAGTGTGTTTTGAGATGTTTTTTGAAGAGGTTAAGAGAAGAGAGGTTACGAAGAGATGGAGGGAGTTTGTTCGAAAGACGGGGGGGGGGGGGGGGGGAGAAATTGAAAGGAGTTGAAACCGGCCTGTTTTCTTGACTTTGGAAATACATAGGAAGGAGCAGCAGTACAACGAAGAGAGTAAGTAGATCTTTGTTGCTGAAATAGTGTGAATGACAGAGACTTATAGGTTTGAACAAGTATTCGATAATGTATTCTATCAGAAACAGGTAGCAAATGTAGTTCATTTAGAAGAGAGGTAGCATGACACCATTTTGGTTTCTGACAGATTAATCGTGCACAGTTGTTCTGAAGGCGTGCGCATTTAGATTCTGGGCTGGTGTAAATCAACACAAGAGTTTTGCACCCTCCTCCCTCAACCCGACCCTCCTAGATACTCTCGATCCACCACCACTTAATATTTCTTACGTGTCCTCCTCGGTCGTACCGTTTCTCTCTGGCCAGCCACCAATTTTGTAAATTTTTTATTTATTCTGAAACACTCAAAAGCTGGTTCCTGGGAACAATTTTCTATAAAGAGGGAGTGCTAGTCTATTAAGAAAAAAAAATGACAAGCACCCTGCTACCAGAGCCTATCGGCGAAGGCTTTGTTGTTGTCTTTGCTGTTATGAACGCAAGCGATTCGTCTGATGTGGCAAACTTGAAGACTTCGAACTGCGTTCGCAGTCACAAATTCGTAGTCTTTGCCACATCACATCACAAAGGCAATTAAAGTGCAGCGTCTGCCTAAATTATAGGCTACCGCTACGCAAGCAGGGCCATGCACTAAAATTGTGTATTTCAGTTTTAAAAAAAATAAATAACACAATTTGGTAATATTGAGAATATATAAATCTTTCAAATAACAAAATGTCAGAAAACGAGCAGAGACCGTTTATTTTCCCACTTATACATGTACCATATATTCCCCCTTTCCTCATTATGGTTCTGAAGACAGGCTACATCGCAACATTGCAATACTTCTTGGTCATTTAATGACCCTTTTTACTTTTTTTTTCCTAGCCCACTCATCAGCTACGTCTGCTGCGGAAAGCCCATGACAAACACCTGGCTCTCATGGCGGAAGCCGTGAATGGTAATGGGATTGATCGCCATCTTCTAGGTCTCTACGTCCTATCCGAAGAAATGAACATGCCAGTTCCTGAGATATTCTTAGACAAGGCTTTCGTTCTCAGGTAAGATGATCAGTCCAGGATGGACTTTCTTTGTTTGTTGGGGGGGGGGGGTACGCTTGAGGGCGCATTGCGTCGCAGATCGCTTTCGTCATAGCCGGACTTTTCGCATTTGAACTCCTTTGACTTCATGTCAAAATCACATTTACAATAGAGTTGAAAGAGAGGCTTTTGTCGAAAGTTGGTGGACTAGGACAGCAGATCATTCGAAGATTTGCATTGGACGAACAATTTCAAATATGTCGTTGTCATGAGTCAAGGGGTCCCGATGCTGACCCGGTCCACCAACTTTCGAGAAAAGCCTCTCAGCTCTCCATTGTGATTTTAATTCTATTTCAAAGGAATCAATGCGTTGTAGAGAGTTTCCCCGTAGTAAATGCGAAAACTTGGGCCTAACTTTGCTTTGACGTCAGACGCGCAAACCCATTTTCCAATTTTTAAATGATGAGGAAAGGTGGTTTGATATTTCTAGTGCCTTAGTCGTCTGCACAGTTACAATTAAAATTTGTTGCATAAGATAACAAACACCTTTTTTATTGTTAAAAACTATACTGTAAAGTTCATAGTTAAGAGCGTTATATACAAATTTTAAACAGTTTATCAGTTAATTGCTGTGTCAGTAATTGTATTCATTCATACGCTTGATTTTTACGATTGATTGTACATTGTAGTCAGTGCAGTCAATCGTAGGAAAAGTCAATACGATCATTGCTAAGCCTTGTGTTACGGGCCCCGAAATATTTTGAAAGAACTTCAAAGAAGACAGTACGACATAACGGCTACGCCATTTCTTCTATTTTCAATTAAATTCCCGGAAAAATTTCGAGATGCACGAACAATACGCGATTCCTTTTATTTCTAAATTTCTCCCTCTTTTTATTTTTCCTCTAGACTTTCTCCTTTTATTTCTTCTTTTTTTTCTTGTCTTTAGGCCTATACTCTCCTTAATAAGAAACGAGGGGGCAGTCGCTCCCTTGCCCATTGGCGGCGGAAGCCAAAAAATTTAGGGGGTGTCCACCTGAAATTTAGGGGGAGACGCATGAAAAAAAATTGACAGGCAAAAAAAAACAGGGGGGGGACCGTCCCCTTACCTAAAATTTAGGGGGGGACACGTCCCCCCGCTTCCGCCGCCTATGCCCTTGCCCATGAAATCTTAAAAAGAAGAACTGCTTGAATACATGATTTTATTCTAAATCATACTCGGCTTCATTAAAGGTAAAGTCCACTCAAGAAAAATTTTGATTTTAATATTTAGAGTAAAGTCAAATAAGCATAATGCTGAAACTTTCATCCAAATCGGATGTAAAATAAGAAAGTTATGGCATTCTTAAGTTTTGCTTATTTTCACAAAACAGTGATATGTAAAACTCCGTGACATAAGTCGACATGATGTCCATCACTCACTATTTCTTTTGTTTTCTATTGTTTGAATTATACAATATTTCAATATTTACAGATTTGACATTACGGACCAACTGGACTGAACCATATAACAATGCTAATTCCACATGTTCAGGGAGGAATTTGTCGTTATTTTACTTGATAACGAGGAGAAAATTAGAATATTTTATATTTCATATAATAAAATATAAAAGAAATAGTGTGTGGATGACGTAATCAGTTTCACCATTTGCATACAGACAAGGTTGTGCACTGTTTTCGTGAAATTAAGCAAAACTTTAAAATGTATTAACTTTCTTACTTAACACCCGATTTTGATGAATTTTTCATTGTTATGCTTGTTGGATTTTTCTCTTTTTATTTAAATTAACTTTTTGTTGGGGTGGACTTGACCTTCAACAAAGAATGGATGTAACTCTAATTTCTTTGTAATTTTTTCTTGGCAGCGGAGGAGGAGGTAACTTTGCCCTCTCTACCAGTACCTTAGGGGGAACCCCCGGGGTAGCAGCTATGTCCCCCATGAGACAGGATGGGTATATGTGCTGTTACAGCTATCATAAACAGCAGTAAGTTGCCTTCCTTGACCCCCCCCCCCACACACACACCGCACACCCCTCTCTGACACGCATTCTGTCCCTTCCATCTCCAGCCCTCCCCCTTCTCTATATCTCTCTTTCAGTTTTATTTCTCTCTTTCCGTCACTCTCCAACACTTTCTCTGTCTATCTGACTGCCACACACACACGCGCAAACACAATTCCCTACAAACATCCCCCTTATGTCCAAACACAGGATTATTTTGTTTCTATAAGGGACAATTATTATGTTCAAGCATACAAACAAACGAGGCAGCTAAGTGTCCTAAATGAAGTTTAGATTTCATGTTTTTTTTGCATTTTGTTTTCTTTTCTTTTCTTTTATGCTGTGTGAATTTGGGGGTTTTGATTAAAATCTGGTGTGTACTTTTTGTTTAGTTTTTAGAAAAAAAAACGGAATGAAATTACAGGTTTTTAATGCTTAGGTTTAAAGCAACTTCAGCTTTTTAGGGCGGGGGATGGGATTGAAATAAAATGTACAAATATATTTTGGGAAAGAAATAGCTCACAATGTAAGATGTGATAAGCGATTTAATGATAACAAAATAAAATCTTTGCTTTTCTTTTATCTCCTCTTCATCATTCTTTATGTTCTTCTGAATACAGCCTTCGCTTTACTGTGAGTTCTTTCAAGAGCTGTGCGGACACAAACCCCCATCTCTTCTTTCGCCAAATAACTCTGGCCCTCAACAAGATCGCAAACCTTCTCGAGTCTGCAAAACTTTAAAGGTCACACGGGCCTATTAACAGTGAGAAGTAAAAAGATATTCCTACGAGCCAACCCATTCTCATTTCTTTTTATTTTGATACAGCTGATTGACAAAGTGTATGAATATGATTGCCCATTCCCTCTAGTACTGATTCTATTGAGGGTAACTATACTGAAACTCATTTTCCCGAATTGGGAAGAAATATCACCAACTTTGGAACTATATTTGACTGGTTATCCTAATGAACTTCTGGAAGGATTAGGGTTATTTTACGGTTGCAGGTGGTGAATTGATCCCTCAGGAGATGTCTTCATAAATGCCGAATTATTTCTAAAATGGGCTGGTCGAGGGATCCCTTTTTGTTCAGATATTGATTGTCAGATATATTTTGTATCCATGGTAGTAATCATTCAACCCTCGAATTTTATTATTATATTTCATCATTTTTAAAGTGCTCTTTTAACACACGAGTCTGTGGGAAATGTTTTAGGCACGTGATACCTAAAGGGGAATTTCACCCTGACAAAATATTTGATGTACAAATAGCATTAAAAAAATCATAACAAAATATTGATGAAGGATTGAGGAAGATCCATTACACATGAGTACAGATTGAGGGTTAAGAAAATTATCAAAATTTCATTCTTTTGATTTGTGAAGTCATAACGAGCAGCTGTCCCATATAAAATACATACTTCATTTTTTTATTGTTCGTGATGACTTATCTCTTATTGGCTTGTTAAGAGCAGGTTTGAAGTCATTTGTGTATTGATGTACTGAAGTTACATTCAAAACCATTTTCAATTTTCTAAGAAAATGGCATTTCATCATTTTTTTTACCATACTATATGCAGGATAGCTGCTCGCATACATGGCATACAACTTCACCTTTTTCTGCTATTTTTACAATTAACTCTTTGTCAGAGTAAACTTCCCTTTAGAAGTGAGAGCAAAAAGACCAATATCGTATGCTGTCTCTCATTGAATTTGTGTTATAAATTTGCTAGTCTTAAAAATAGTCCTTTTGAGATGAATATTAGTAATACATTCAATGACAGAGGTTTAATATTATTTTTGTATTGAGATTCTTAAATGCATTAGAGGAGAATTACCTTCTTTGTTATACTTAGTAACATAGTCATTGCGTTATGAATGTGTTAGATAAGAAATTGGCATATCATCATGATCATTACATAAATGGGTCTATATTACTAGACTACACTGCTAAGAATGTTGTATTATGTATTAGGAACCGGATCAGAGGCCCGTTGCAGAAAGAGTTGCAATCGATCGCAACTCCAAAAGTCATGCGCAACTTGATTTTCAACCAATCAACAGCGCGCATTTTTGACTTGCGACTGATTTTTTGACTTGCGTTTAAACGCAACTCTTTCTGCAACGGTATCCTGAGTAGTTGAGGGAATCGATATGTATGTAGATTGCTGGTTCTCAAGGTGCAAATGAGACATCGATGATGTCCTTCACTAACGATTTATTTTGTTTTTAATTGTTTGAATTATAAAATACTTCATTTTTTAACAGATTTGACAATAAAGACCAACTTGACTTAACCATATGGTATTAGACAATTAATGCTAATATTCCACATCTTCATGGAGGAATTAATCGTATTTAACTTGACACTGAGAAGCAAATTAGAATATTTCATATTTCATAGAATAAAAAAAAAAACAATAGTGAGTGGATGACGTCATCAGTCTCCTCATGTGAATACTGACCAGGATGTGCATATACCGGTAACTTTTGTGAAATTAATTTTTGAAATGTCATAAAACTTTTTTAGTTTACATCCGATTTTGATGAAATTTTCACTGTTATGCGTGCTTGATTATTCTCTTTTAAATCAAATAAATGTTTTGTTGGGGCGAACTTGTCATATAGTAACTAACTTCAGATTATCCTCTGTTATTATTATGCAGGTGACCAACAACAAAAATATCAAATTTTGAAAATGTAGCATTGTTTTATTGGCGATAGAATAATAATAGTTATGTTCTCCAGAAAAGTAACACGCTGAAAGAAAGTGTCTTTGTGCGAGGCACAAATTCGAGAGTTTGGATGAATAATGAATTCAAATCCGTAATTTTTTTACAACAGAAATATTTGCTTTCGTCGAATGCATGCATGCTTACTGTTAAACAGTATTTTTTACAGGGCAAATGTACCGACGACATAATGTCTTATGTGTGATTGAGGATTAAGAACAATCACGATCGACGATTTTTAGGTATATTTTTAAAATATTTTATTGCAATGTGAAGAAATCAAATCTATTTTGAACATACAATCATATAAACTGTTTAGTGTCGTTTTATTCAATGTGGGTCATGGCTTATAATCCGTTTGGCAAGGGGGGGGGCGAGGCGACCGCCCACAATTTTTCTTAAGTAGTGAAAAAGGGAGAAAAGAAAAGGACAAAATGAAGTGATTGAGAAAACGGTGAGAAAACGGTAGCCGATAGAAAGAAAAGTATAAAGATTAGAATCTGGGCCATGTGACCTTGTTTCCTTACTTTAAAACCACAAGATCTGGGGTTCAAATGGCACCGCAGCACTGGCGTCCTTTGCCAAGAGTTTTATCTACATTTGCCACTCTGCACCCAGGTGTAGTAAATGGGTACCCGATAGAAAGAATTCCATGAATGCTCGAGCGTCCGATCAGGGTGGCCTTGCTGAAGCCGGGGTATTTGTTCGAAGCACTTCGAAACATTTTATTAACCGCTTTATAAATTTTGCATATTATTTATACTTCTATATTCATCATACATGCTGGGACCTATGTCTTACAAAGAGTTATGATTGATCCAATCAATCGTAACTCTATGGAAATCTATCAGTGTCATATTTTTTTTCTACTGGAAATGTGCAAAATGTCCTTTGTAAATAAATGAGAACACAACGAACTGTAAAGAAATCAATGAATTTATGGATATATACATTAATATCTAGAAGAAAAAAAAGTTGATTTGCTGGCTTTTCAGAGTTGCGATTGATTGGATCAATCGCAAGTCTTTGTAAGATGGGCCCTGGTTTCTAAGGAAGTCGCTCCTCCCTCAGAAAATTCGAAGAGTTGCGATTCAAACAAAAATCCATGATTCGAGTTTCTGCAGCATCAAAGAGGGCGTGTTTACCATGCAAAAGTAGGCATGATAGAGAAAACTAAATCAGATGCTTCGAAAATGGACATTTCTGAAGGGATAGGCCTAAGTAACCGAAAAAATCATCTTTAATAAAAAGAGAAATCTGACAAGCTGAAGCTTATTTATCAAAATCGGGCGTCAAAAGTGCTGCAACAAGTTTGGATCGTTGTGGCCAAGTGGAATAGTCTCCAGACTGTGAAATACACGGTCTTGAGTTCGAATCCCATATAGCTTATAATTTGCTTCAGCATTCAAATCAACTCTTTGTCTGGGTAGGCCTATGTAGACTTGTTCTTTAAAAGATTTAAAAGAAATTCGACATAATTTCACTTGATTGACTAAAATCCGATCTATGCTTGCAATTGAAAAAAAATATTCTTATTTTGAAACTCAAATTCGCTATTTTAATTCCCTTTATAATTTCGAAGATAAAATATCAGAAAACGCACTCCCCCCCCAAAAAAAAAATTAATGTTAACCTATTTTGACATAATGAAGAGTCGTTAATTTAAAAAATATATATTTACAGGCAATAATAACTCTGAGTAAATGATGGACTCTCATTTGCATTATTATCAATGTGCTTTCGATATAACTGCGACAAAGTAATGAAGCAAAAGCTTAAAATAAAAATTTATTATTTCAAATCCATTCTTTATGAAATTTTTGATGTTTTGATTATGTTTTTTTTTTTCATTCAAATATATTTCTGTATAGGGGTGGACTTGATCCTTAAGGGCTCTTTTTAATTGGTGTATAGGCCTATTACTTGTTATCTTTTTTATTATAAGGGGCACATACTATTATATCATTTACATTTTTTTCTTCTCTTTTCTTCCCCTTTTTTTCTCAGGGCTACTCTTGATTTTCTTTCCCCTTTTATTGTCCTTTCATTTCTTTCTTTTTTAGTTTACCTTTCCCTTTCTTTCATTTTTCACCTTTTCTATTCAATTCTTCTCGATTTATTCTTTTATTTTCTTTATCTTTGTATACCTTGATTTTTGATTGGTTTCCTTTAATTGTTGTCACTTTTCTTCAATGTTTCTTTCATTCATTCTTCACTTCTTCACTTCTTCAAAGTTCTTTCATCATTTATTCAATTAATTAATTTTCTTTATTTTTTATTCATTTATCTTACTATATTTATTTTCTCTTTATTTACGATTTATATTTCCCCTTCTTCCTTTCTTTCTTTCTTTCTTTCTTTTTCTTTCTTTCTTCCTTCCTTCCTTCCTTTCTTTTTTTCTTCCTTCCTCCGATCTTTTCTTCGATCCTTCCTTCCTTCCCTCCCTCCCCTTTCCTCCTATCTTTATTTTTCTTTCTTTCTTTGTCCATTTCTTTCTCTCTTATTTTTCTCCCTTCCTTTCTTTACCTCTCGAGTCTTTGCTCAGTGCAGTTGCTCTACATGTATTCCCTTTCACCTTCTTGTTCGAATGTTACAAACTCTTCGTCTACTCAAGATGATCGACATTGCATACTGCCTAGTAATTGATTGCTTTGCGCATGCTCAGTTCGTACAAACAGCAAGCATCTTCACGTGCACCGTGCATGCATGATGAACGATATCGACCAAACCCTCGTCGCGAAACGGAACAGCTGAGCTGACTGAGTTTGTCGTTTCTCGTCTGATTCCTAACGTGGTTGATGGAATACATTTAATGTTTGTCATTTTTATACGATCTGCAGTACAGTGTAAGTAAATTCCAGTGATAATTATTTCAAAATGTGGATTATCTTTTGTGTGTGTAAAATGAAAGTGGAATGACGGAAGAGACGACGACTGGACTGGCTAGAAATTGCAGGATAGCATCACTACTGTCGCCCAGACAGCAGTGCAGTGCAAGTGGTCTATCTCAGCGCTGCCGGTGCTGCGGTGTGTGGTTATGCCGCATTGTCATGAGCAAATTTGTCTTCAGGTCGAATAGAGAGGTAACTTATTATAGGCTACCGTATCTCATTGCATTATTTATTTTATTTCACACTCGTCATGCTCTTCACTATTTTGTAGGTCTTATTTCACAAATCAGTTTAATTAGTATATTGCCATGATTGCAGTGGCCATGGGCATGGTTGATTTTTTTTTATTAGTATCATTAGACTCTAGGCCCTACTTAATTTCAAGTCCACCTTATTGAGCAGGAAAATGTTCAATACTGAGGTTAGATCATCTACATGTAGGGGAAGGCGGGGTAAGTTGTGACAGTTTTTGCTTTTTGCATGTTAGAATTGATATGATTAATAATCTTGTCGAAATAAGTACCTTGCCTTGAAATTTAATTCTTCTGAAATATTTTCCACCTATATAGGCCTATAACTTTCTATCCCCACACTGAAAGTCATCGTGACCTTTGAAAAAAACGATGTCAAATGGCTCAACTTGCCCCATATATGGGGTAAGTTTGAGCCACCTTCTGGGGTAAGTTGAGCCACAAAAACTATGTACAAAATGTATGAGGGAGAACCAGCATGTCAATTTTTTGTTTAAAGTCTTTTCACTTGCTAATTCTCTATAAATACTAACATCCTTTAAAAGGAAAAGAGCAGTCATGTAAATTTGCTCCTTTCAGCCAGCATTTCAATCGATTTTTATGGTTTGTTTGTTTTTTAAGATACATTACCATAGGAATTACCATGGCTCAACTTGCCCCATGCTGTTTGGCTCAACTTACCCCAGTCCAAACTTAGTGCGATAATTTTGTATCCACACATATTTATTATGCATCCATCATATAAAAGACTATGACAAGAATGAAGATCCATACCTGGACTAATAATGTTGTTATCATGTTTTTATTATATTTAAAGACGTGTGTGTTTATAAAGCACTTATCTATTTCACACTCTTTTTTACTTTTTTGGCTGAAATTCATATTTTTCCCTCTAAAAAACTACTTTTTGTTTCAAATTTGAAAACAATGTGGTGGGGTTAGGGGTTATGCTATGGGTCATCAATACATGACACCACCACAATGTCTGACTCATTCATTATTGGCCTGGGGCTGGTGGCTCAACTTGCCCCTATGCTCAACTTACCCGCCTCCCCCTAGTCATCAGACACCCATAATGCTAAAATTAAAAATTTCATCAAAATTAGATGTAAAATAAAGTTATGACATTCTAAAATTCCACTTATTTTTCACAAATGATAATATATATGCGCGAGTATGCAAATGAGACAAGAGAATCGGCGATGTCCCCCACTCACTATTTTTGTTTTTTATTGTTTGAAATAGACTTCTAAGAAGTTCTAGTTCTAAACAACATAAAAACAAATGGTCAAATTTTACAGATTTGACAAGGTCCAACTTGAATGAACTATAAAATTTCCTGATATGTGATTAGTGGTAATTCTTCTTCAGGTTACATGTACATCTGCCTCCTTCAGGGTTGAAGATTCTTGCATGTTTAGGGAGAAATAAAGGTTCGTTTTGCAGGGCAGTGGGGAGAAAATTAAAATATTCATATTTCAATTAAATTTCCATGTAGTAAAATACAAAGAAATAGATCTAGTTAGTGAGTGAGTGATGCCATCAGTTCCTTCATTTGCATACTGATGGGGATGTGCACAAATCTATTAAAAACTGTTTTGTAAAATTAAGCGAAACTTCAAATGTCATAACTTTTGTATTGTACATCCGATTTTGATGAATTTTTCAGTGTTATGCTTGTTTGAATTTTCCCTTTTTATTCACATCAGTTTTTTTGTTGGGGTGGACTTGTCCTTTGATATTCCTTGTAACTTGACATTTTTAATCAAGTTCAACATTGCCATGGGGGGGATCTGAATGCCCCTCCCCCCCCCCCCCCTTCAGCAAAACATTCATTTGACAGTGCTTTAATGCTTTTTATGTATAGTTGTGCTCAAAAGTTAGTGAATCCCACCAAAAATGTGTTTCTTTATGTCAAGTGTTGAATGTACAATGAAACTACATCTTGTGCAATGTTGGGCAAACCCACAACATCAAACTTTGAATATAATGTTTTATCACCTGATTCCACAATTAATGTATGTAAAATATGACAGAACTTGAACGCTTTAAATATGTTCATTTTCTGTGTTCAGGTTCAATAACTTTTCAACACCACTGTACATGTTCTTTTTTCAGTAATATTATTAATTTGTTATGAGTGTTGAATGACTTCTGTCAGTGATATATCCTTCAAAATCAGTGTTTTATAAATATGTCAAATATTTTTTTAGTGTTCTTTATAGCATTCAATGGATCACTTTCTTATATTGTTTCTCTGTTTTATTTAAAACTTTCATAGAACCCATTCTTTGATCCTGTGTCTGTACACTTTTCATTATTGTTCCAAATGACCCCCCCCCCTCCCCCTGTTAACAGACAGGGAGTCCCCAATACCTTCATTGTCCAAGCAAGCACATGGACCTATTCATTCCTTGATCCACTTTCTCCTTTCATGATGTCATAATAGATGACACCATTGTCTGCCCTCGGTGTGCACACACAAATCAATAAAAGCTTCGGTTAGTACAAATAGTTACATGTGCTGTTAAACAATTAAAACCAAGAGGAAGTTGCTAAGTGAGCCAGAGGCTCTTATCTCTGAATGTCACTTTTATTGTTTTTTTTTTATTTCATGATGAGAAGTAAAATATGAATTCTATTCAGAATGTTAATTAAGGTAATCAGAAGTCTAATTATGATAAATACTGTAATTATAAATCATTTTCAGTGAATAAATTACATGGAATATTATGTTTGTGGGGGGAGGGGGGCTGGCAATACTTGGGGGTTTCATAATAGAAGGTTAATAGTGAACTTTATATTTTAAGAATATCACAACTTTTTTTAAACTCAATATTATATTCCCTGGCACTGTAGGAATTTTGAGCTTTTTTTCACTTATCAAGTCAAGATTACTATAAATGCACAGTTATTACATTATACATCAAGAAATGAAACACACAGAAACTAGCAAAACAATTTATTGTACATGTAAGCTTTGAATATACATGTACATGTAGGCCTATTACAAACAGCGTGATTTATTGTCAGGAGTATAGAATTCACCACAAATGTTTGAAAGGTCAGTTGTCATACTGCAGTAAGCCTCCTTTATAATGTAAGATATACTGTAAGTGCAGATTTTTGTTCATTTAATGCTGATTAATAAACATTTTGCTTCTATTCAATATCACTATCAGGATAATTTCTACAATATGATGTACAAAATATGTATTATCAGAGACAATTGTCCAAGAGGGGAAAAAACTACCTGACATGTTTGCATCATCTTTAAATATGAGTATTCTTTTTCATATCTAAAAATAAACACCTCGAAATTCTATTTACATGTACACTGTGTAAAGCAGTGAAAATTGTTTATTTTATTTCTTTTAAGTTTTAAAATATCAGCCCGTCTTACGACAGATTGGACTCTACATACATGTAGAAGGGAATTTCATTGGCTTTTTTGTTTTGTTTTCCTGTGCTTTACATGAAAGTGTTTTTTGTTTGGGGGGGCATTTTGGCCCCAATCCCATGTGTCATCATTTATTTTATTTCCCTGGTTTGGAAGAAATGAAAGACAAACCAATTTAAAGTGATTGGTTAACATTGGTTTGACTTTTAAAAAATCTGAGCTAGAAGGTCACACTTGTCACCTGTGTCTGTGATATGTTACAAAAATGAAGCCCAGAAAATATTGCACTCAAAAAAAATTATTTAGTGCTTCAAAAATTGATATATAAAGTGACCGGAAACACCATCTTAATTTAATCCCATACACTTATGTGTACTATTGAGGCGTCTATAAGACGCCTATTTACAAAATCGGGGTTTGCCTTGTAGTTTTAGCTTTTCATTCTCAATAATGGTTGTTTTCAGGGTTTATTAGTTCTAATACATGCACTTGTACACATGTTTCATCTTGGTTTGAGAATTTTTTAAATCAGCTGCTCACAAAGTTAAACAATAACTTTAAAGTAAATTTTTAGATGATGAAATCTTTCTCAAATATTGGCTAAGGTTTTTTAACCTTAGAGTTTTTCCTAGAGGGAGCACCTAGAATTTGTATTTATAAAGCAGTGAAAAATATTGATTTTATTTCTTTTGAGGATGGACATATCAGCCCATTTTGTAACAGTTTATATTGGACTCTGCATACATCGTACATGGAATTTCATTGGCTTTTTTTCCCTGTGCCTTAATTGTTTTTTTTTTTTTTTGGGGGGGGGGGGCATTTTGGCCCCAAGCTCATGTGTCATTTATTTTATTTACCTGGTTTGGAAGAAATGAAAGACAAACCAACTTGAAGTAAATTGTTAGATGATGAAATTTTACTCAAATATTGGCTAAGGTTTTTTTCACTTCCTGATCAATGCTGTTTACACATGTAGTTAAAGTCCTAACAGTTTTCTTTGTACAATATACCAATTCAAGTTAGTTTTATATGACTTGATACTATGTACTTTTACTTTAAAGCTTTTTTTGCCATTAACACTGAATTTATAACAATCAGAATGTAAATTGCGACAAAGTCAACGTCAAACAATCACAGTGATCATAGGAAATACATTTTTTTTTTATCTTTGGTATTGAATTTATCAACAGATAATTCATTTATTTATTAGAGTCCATTAAAATACATTGAAATATAAAAAATACATAAAGAAACAAAGATACATAAAGATGCAAGTAAGATTTTTAAAAAGGCTAAATTACATGCATAAAAAATGAACATGAAATTGGAAGCTGCAAAAGAACAAAGCAAATGTTCTGTCGAGGCAGTCCCTATGTGCAGTAAAATTCAAGACTTGTACTGATAAAATAAACATAATGATTAGAAAATATGATGGGATGAATTAAATTAAAGGACAAGTCCACCCCAACAAAAACTTGATTTGAATGAAAAGAGAAAAATTCAACAAGTATAACACTGAAAATTTCATCAAAGTTGGATGTAAAATAAGAAAGTTATGGCATTTTAACGTTCGCTTCATTTCACAAAACAGTCATAAGCACATCTCGGTCGGTATGCAAATGAGGAACTGATGACATCACTCACTATTTCTTTTGTATTTTATTATATGAAATATGAAATCTTTTGATTTCCTTGTCATTGTCTTGTGAAATGAAGTTTCATTCCTCCCTGAACAAGTGGAATTCCATTATTTTAACATATGCTTTGGGCAAGGAGGTCTTAATTGTCAAATTCGCAAAAATCAAAATATTGTATAATTCAAACAATAAAAAACAAAAGAAATAGTGAGTGAGTGACATCATCGCCTCTCTCATTTGGATGAAACTGGCTCCTTCATATAACTATTTTGTTAAAAATAGCGAAACTTTGAAATGTCATAGCTTTCTTATTTTACATCCAATTTTGATGACATTTTCAGCATTGTGCTTGTCTGATTTTTCTCTATTGATTCAAATCAACATTTTTCTGAGGTGGACTTGACCTTTAAGATGTTGGATGTTTGGATAGATCAAAATGACAGTGAATCATTTGTATGGTATTCCAAGGGATTTCTTAAATCATTCAAAGACAAATTCAATCTATTGCAAAACTTGCAAGTTTTCAGCAACAAAATCACCCATCTGGATTGAACTACTGTAGTGCATGAACCTGTACTACATGTTGATCTCTTTCAAAAAAAGAAAATCCCATTCAAATAGATGCATAGTCAATCACACAATCATGACAATACAGAGATTCTATCTGTACCCCATTGTCGAAAGCATTGCACGAACCTGACCCAGAATTATGCTGTCATCATGCCGAATATGGTGCGAATAAAAAAGGGGTGGAATTTCTAATGCTGAGCAGAAGATGATGGCATTATTATTATGCATGCTTTGTGGTTGGTTGATGAAAGAGTGGTCTTTATCCCTTAGGTGAACAGACCTTTTATGGTATTATTTCTCTTGTTTGTGGAGATTTGAGTTCTGTGATGATGCAATGTAATGCATATGCATAGACTGCAGATTTGATGTCTATACATGGAAGACCATTGTACATGTATAGACAACAAAACTGAAAAGTAAACACATGATTTTTTTTTCTGTTGTATGTTTGGAATTAAGTGAATGCAATGTTATGTCTGAAAGTGGAACATTTAATCTGCAAGCTGGCAGTGGCATGTATTTTCCCTTTAGAAATTAAAAAATGATGTATATGTACATGTAAATGACCTACATGTATATAAACCTTATTATCTTCATATTACTCCCACTTTATAACTCCAGCTGCTGTACATGTAGGCAATATGAGGTCATTGTGTAATTTTAATTTGATAATTTTAATATGGAATACCCTACAGTGTACAGGTGTGTGTCGGCTAAAAGCCATGGTGAAAATGCTCATTTATTATAGAGCGTACATGTATAGACTTCTGGTGAATACATGTAGATATTAGCACTGCATAAAAGTGAGTATCAAAAGAAAGTGGTGAGCAGAGAAAATGCTATCTGTTTTGTGTAAAAATGAAAATATATCTTCATCTGAATTTGTACCATTTGTTTTGGTGACCATAAGACAGTTTTCTATTTTCCAAATTTCTAATGCTGAAAAAAAATTCCTGAAAACTGAAGTTTATTTTCAAAGCGTTTTATACATGTATGTAATGTTTAAAACTAAGGTAGTCAAAATGTAAGACAAAAATTCTGATGGGAACATACATGTAACATTGAATTGTCATTGGAGGTTTTATGATAAGAAATGTTCAGTCAAAGATCTGCTTTTACCACAATAAATAGAAGTCTAGTGGTTTCTTTGTATTGTAAAGAAGCACAGTTTTTTTAAAATAAATACAGGTCTCTAATAAATTTGGTTACTTTGAAGACCACAACTTTGGTTCCCCTGGAAGAAGTTTTCTCCGTCAGACATATTTTGGGGATGTATGCTTGCTCATGATTTTGATACACGTAGCTCTGCCTCTGAGAAGAGTCAGAAGACCATCACTGTCTACATGTACATATCAAAGCAAAATCCTTTAACCTGTTTTATGAAACGCCAGCTAGCCAAGACAGAGCAGTATGCTTTCACAGCCGGAATCTGTTCTTTGATTAATGATAATATTATTAATTGATTTTCAATCTCAGTCTTCTTTTGTTTTGGGGTAAGGATACTTTTTGTCACTTTTTACAAAACATAAAGATTATATCATATGGCTTAATCGTGAACTGTGTTTATGACATTGACGTTGGTATTGCATGGTCAGTAGTGCACAACTCCTGTAACCCTGCCTGCTTTCAAGAAAGATATATTGAAAGCAACAACTAAAGCTGGACATACATTGACCCTTGCACAGATATACATGTAATTCCATACAGAGAGAAAAAAAAATGCTTGTTTGCTCCAAGGTGAAAGCGGCAGAAAAAACCCAAAATATTTTGTTATGGAGAGCTTTTTCATGGTACTTTTTTTGTACTTTTTTCTATGAAAATGAAAATTGAACAATTTGGCATATGAGGGGAAAATTAATACATGTTATTGTCCATACATTATCCCCCATTGTCACTGCTAGCCTGTGTAGTTAAATTTGTTTGACCCGTGTGGCCGTGTCCAAACATGGCAGGATTGTGTGTGTTTTAAAGACTCTCAATCACACATGTAGGCCTACAAAGTAATAACTGTACATTGCCTGTACGAATTTGAAAAACGGCCAGAATGCACCGATCTCTCTCATAAACTTACATTATTTCTAACATTTTAATGACCGGATGAGAGCTATAGATGTTGTTTTTTTAAATTGCTGTTTAAAGAAACCTGCGATACTTCAATAGTACAATATGTTTTCTTTATTGCTTAATTCACACTGTAGACAATGAATAATGTCAGTCTGAATGAGGGTTGAGAGGGTATTGCTAATTTATCTCCCTTTGTCTGCGCAAACAAAAGCTAAACCACGGTGACCTCAAACACACTGTCACTATTTGCCATTTGGTTGAAATACTTGGGAGTTCTTTCATTAGTGTGGTTTAATTCATGTTTGATCAGGTGTGGCATACATTTCCTTTCATTTTTTTGTAAATTCCTGTCAGTTTTTAAAAATTCCTGCATCCATATATATTTATTTAGGTAAAACACATGAAAAAGTAAAGTTCTAGTAGAATGTACCGTAAAGGAAAAATTTACCCTCAAGATGTCCCCCCCCCAAAAAAAGTTGGGTCTTCAACTTTTATTTTTGGAAAAAAATGTAATATTTGATACATGTATTTTCAGTTTAACTTTCAGTCAACCATTTTATGGGTTTATGTATACAGTATGTACATGTACAGTACATTCCCTTTAAAAAAAAAAAATCCTTCAATCACAATAACAAACTTGAATTCTACTCCGGATGTAAATTCCAGTTAAGTTTCACTCAAATTACGGTATGAATTTTCCGTGTAAAAGATCCGATGATTCTAAAGATGAATTGCAATCATCATTACAATGATTTAAGATTCACGTGTGAAAAGGCTCATGATGGTGGTCGATTTTCTGATCTACAGTGTATACTGCTAGAATTTCCATGTATTCATCAAAATACTTTTTGGCAGTCTTCAAAAGAGTCTGTGCTCCACCTTCTATGGCCCAAGGAGTTGAGCTGAATAGATTGCTAGCTTCAAAGGAATTTTCTTTTATTTACATTTCAATAGAAGAATACCCATATAGAAGAGGATCTTTTTACAAATAAAGAGGTTAGGTCTCCTTCACAGTGGTTAGCCCCATTTGTGAAAGATAATCAACATTATAAAAGCCAGCATGATTTCAAGATTTCATGATCTACTTTATTCTTGTAGATGTAGAGCAAAGATAAGCTGTGATTTATACACAAACATGTAAGTGTTGCAATGAATTGCAAATTTTTAATACAGGCCAATACTTTCATGAAATACGCCCAAATTATTGCTGGATAATCTTTCCCTGTGGAAAACTTAATATTTTAAGTGCACAATTTCACAACCACTTGAAGCTACATGTAGAACACTTCAAATGCTGTTTTCAAATCAATATTTGTTTGAAGATATGAAACAGAGATGAGCTTCGATTTTCAGTTGCAGAGCACATGTGTCAAGTACGTGTACTGTAGCATGATACGTGCATTCTTGTTCAAACTAATTCATGATATTGTAAATAAAACTCCTGAATAATCCCCAGCTGAAGTCTTTGATTTTTAATGTAAAAGAAAAACATTGAAAGAGAAAGTGAAAGGTTTCACATGTTATTTGTCATCTTTGGTTAAGGGACAATGGACAGTGACAAAAGCACGTGCAAGCAGGCACTGGTGAGGGGATGACACAGCATTTTTCAATGCCATTTGGGTTGTGTATCCATGCATGGTGTCCACAAGGCTGTGTACATGTATATTATTCGCAATTCACTTGCACGCTGCTCATTGAAGTACGCAGTTTGTGATAGTTGAGCTAGAGAAGTATAGAATAATAGTGATAATCATGTTGGCCTACATGACTTCTGTATTTGTTTAATAATTACAATTAATTATGAATCTAATGTTATGATTTTATTTACAGATCGAGCATACTGATCTTACATACATGTACGATTTTCATTACAGATCGAGCATACTGATCTTAAACAAATAGGAGAAATGCCGAAAATTTGTTAACAAATTAGAATTTCCTCCTATGAAAAAAATCCTCTTAATTTACAAATTATGAAACATTAAAGAATGGCCTACTTTTTATGCGTTAGTTGTGCTTTACATATCAATTTTCATTGAAAAATGAAAGAGAAAATAACTTCTTTTGACAAGGAGGTATTACGAAATTGAAATGGGCTTTGTAATACCGATATTTCATCATCACACAGTATTAGTAGTTGAGAATATATGAAAATAGACCTGTGTTTGTAAATGTGTATGATGTGGTCATGTCTAAAAACATCATTTTTCATTTCGTTGCTTTGTGAGGGTGTGTGTTTGTGGTCCAAGAATTTTTTTTTCTCTCTTTTCTGTACCCTATGAAATTCAAATCAACATGTTTTTCTGGTTTGACTTGACCTTTGAACTTGTGCTCTCATTAATCTAACCGCGAATTTTAGGACACAGCTTTATTTTGAAATCCAAATCACCATTCAAATGCAGTGAGTAGATTCAAAATTACATATATTTCATGTACCTGTACATCCCACATTTCTGATTTTATTGGGAGTTATTATTATTATCATTCTCACTTAAAATATTAACAGGTTTACTATCCAAACACTGTATGCAACATTTTCACTTAAGTGTACACTATTAATGTGACTGTAAAATGAGATCAGTGAAAGTTTCATGCATTATGTCAGACTGTACCGTGGTATACTTGTACGTGTACATGTACATGTATGATGTATGAAGTCCAGCATGCTTTGCATGTACGTCACCAGTCTTTGGAAGATATGTAAACACTGGCTTCCGATGGAGTAAACATGATGAGTTATTGAAGTGTTAAAGGGATACCGCATACATGTATGAATGCCAAAAAAAAGAGAATGCCAGAAATATTAAAATTCAGAAACACGTACTGTATGTTATCAGAGAGAGAAACAACCTATTTGAGCTACATGTACAGTACAGGCTGTAACTGTATGAAAAAAAGAGCCAATTATGCATTGTTTGCAGAGATGCCAAGTTCAAAGACCGGCTATGTGTGAGATTTTCTGTGAATCTGAGTGAGATCACAGACATTGTGCACAATGAGGATAGGCTAGTTGCTTGAGACAGAGATTTGAGGGGATGAACAAGAGTCCAAAATGCTTGAGTCTCACGCATAATGCGTGAGACTTTTTAGACCAGTTCAGAGTTTGTTCAAATTACCTCTTTTTTTCTTACAATAGGATGTAGGAAAATTTCTAAGCAAGATTGTATGAAACCGTGCCTGGCATGGCATCGTGCAGGTGACTAGAATAGCACATCAATGAACATTTTGTATCGTTATTTCATTGCATCTGTTTTGAATTCATTTTAATAGCATACTGTATTATAATGAACTTGGCCCACTGAGAATACCAGTTACTATAAAAATTGATTCATTTTTTTCTTTCCAGTGGATCAGATGATAAGCACAATTCAAAAGAGTATTCAAATAATATCTCATTGAATATTACACTATTTTGCCATTTGAGTTCCTGATCATGCTATATATACCATGTCAAATATTACCAGAGTCTATTTGGTCAGCCTGAAATATACGGTTTGTACAAATGTAGGTAGAGGTACATCTACCGATTTCTCTATTACATTTTAAGTAAAATATGGTCATCCAATATTGTTTGTCAATAATTTTCTCAAACTGTCACTGATTGATATGATCATTATTTTGAGGCTGTTATAAAGGGTTTTCTTCCTGTTAAATTTTTTTATGTTCTCAAAGTCCATTTTCTGTATGATGACTCCTATAAACTACAAACTATAAATACTGAAAAGAGTCAAAGACCACATCAGACTACATGTTCTATCCATGGTTAATCTAGTGAACTTCCTTTATCATACAATTCTATGCTCAAAAGATTTATTTCACTTTGATATTGTTTTTATCATGTTGTTTCTTTTGTTTGTGTGTTTTGAGGTCGACCTACACAAAGTAACGCTCCAGTTGTGATTTATTGATTCAAAATTGGATACTCCCGGTGGTATAAAGACAATGCACTTGTAATGTCATATCTCTGGCCACCCATGATGGTAATTGAACAGATTGTAAACAGTAAATCAAGTTTGATATGATTAATGTTGTAAAAACCTTGTTCGAAATTTGAAAACATTTTTTTGCCATGCTGTAGTCCTCCCAAAATACAGTGCAAGCCAAAAGTGTGCCTTTTCCTTTCAGTTACAAAGCTCTGCGCACCACTATAAAATAATCATTCAACAGCTTGATTTTAATACTCTATAAAGCTTTCTCTTTTATGTAGCATAAACTAGCCGTACATGTACATGTACATCTTTAATCTCTCAATTTATTTCAGGTATGAAGAGTGAAGAGAGCTCAGCGCATGAGAATAGCCTCCACTTTATGTGACTATCTTCCCTGTTTACTGCTATTAGCATCTTTAACATCTGAAAAGATATTATTAACTATCTGTCACTTATTTTGTACATGTCTCCACAAGCTTTTTTCCTTCCTACATGTAATTGAAATGCCTGTCATTTTGTTTTTTCTTCAGATTTGAACAGCAAAAATTGCTCATCTCTGGATATTAGCCACTCATCTTCCCAGTCTGCTACCAAGAATCTTCAAGACAAAGGGAAGCACTTCAAAAGATAGCTAACACGGCATCAAGATGGTAGAAGGTGATGACCCACCGGCTGTGGGTTTCTCCAGTGGAAATGGAACTGTGCAGATGAATGGACATAGTAATGAAGCAAGGGCAGGTACGTGATCTTAGTAATTACATTGTACATGTACAGTATGCATTGTTGCTCAGTGGATAAGTCTCTTGATTTGAAAATGGGGGTCATGTCGAATACCAGCCGTGGCGTAATTTCCTTCAGCAATAGGCCTGTATTGATTGCTGCACTCAACACGGGTGCGGTAAACAGGTACCTGGCAGGAATTTATTCCTTGAAATGCTTGAGTGCTAAGCAGCAGCTATGCTTTCAAAATCAGGGTACCGGCAATTATGCTGCATTTACTTGAGAGTGCTTTTACTTCTGATAAATAGGTATTGGGCACGATATATTAACCCTATATAGAATGGGCTATTGTGACGCCTATGAAAATAAAAGAGAAATAATGATACATTTATGAATTATGGCTAAAAACACTATTTGCATTGGATTTGTACACAAGGTCACATTTTTGAGCAATTTTAGGTCTGCAATTTTGAAAGTGAGTAGCTGGGGGTCGCAATTTTGGTCTCCAAAGTTGCACAAGACTTGAAAGTAAAAAGTCAGGGAGCGACATGGTCAAAAAATCTTGCGCGGCGGAATTATCGCACAAAATGAATGAATCAAGCGCCCAGTCTTATTAGGGTTAAGACTTTTTGTTTGAATTCATCAGCCTTTATTTTTGTGTGATATCCTCCCATTCTGCATTAGTTTACTATTTTTGTTGCAAATAAAGTCAAAGGTGTTTTGATATTAAAAGAATATGACTGCCTCCACGTACTTCCCAGACTTCCTAATTCCTAATGAATCTATTCTTTTATGTGTTTTTCTGCGTGTCAGATGGACCTGCTGTGATTGATGTCTCCCCCATACATGATGTCCCTGCTAACAAGCATTCCGAAGGACCGCCTCCACCGGCCTACGCGGACACCGTCAAAGAGAAAAAACAGGAAGATGGCGAGGAAGAAGATAAGGAGGAAAAGAAAGAAGCAAAGACAGTTGGCGTGTTTGAAGTGGTAAGATTAAATTATATTTTTTATAGTTACCGGTAGTGTTTTTGTAGCTAATTGATAATTACTTCACTAGTTGGTAGCGACCATCATTTCCCCTGCACTCGGTTTATCAAAAAGAGAGAAGGAATCCCAGCCTTCATATTTTTTATGAGAAGAATATTTTAGAGGTCAGCATTGACATTAAAAATATTGCATACTATTCATCAACTTTAGGACTGGACATCATTGAACACTATGATTGAAATATCTTGTATGCAAAATTGCACTAGGTTCAGTTGTACGCTATTGAACACAAAGGCCTGCATTCTGAAGTCAGACTTGGTATAATTCCTTGCTGAATCTATGGGAAGCCAAAAATGTCAAAGATTTTATTAACATTGTATGTTTCTTATGTTCACTTATCTCATCATGCTACAATGGTGAAGAAAAGTGATTCTGTTTAATATTTACAAGCAGTATTTGAATTACCTGAGTATTAGCGAGCTGTGCTTAAATCAAAGCTGTACTGCTCGAAAAGATTAGTCTCACAATTGGTTATCCATGGTCTAACCTCAACCTAAGACCGGAGTTTTAACCCTAATTCTCCTGGGGGGGCATAATCCCCCCCTCGACAATTTTCGCGATATATCCGCTGCGCAAGTTTTTTTTTCCTTTCCTACTTTTTACTTTCAAGTCTCACAGAAATTTTGAGACCAAATTGGTCTTGGTACCAGAATTATTTTCACCCAAAATTGTTAGGAATGCTAAAAACAATATTTTCACCAAAAATAGCATTCTAGGAGCTTTATTTAGTGAATCAGAGCAGAAAGTATCATTTCATGAATAAATTAGCATAATTAATTCATATAAAATAAAAATATATGAATTCAGTGAAATTTACCAATGCAACTGCATAGATTACATCATTCTCTACCATCATGCAAATTTTTGTTGTGATCCCGCGATCCGCGGCCGAGATCTCAAGCCAAGGGGGGCCATAATGCCTCCCCCCCGGGAATGACAAGAATCAAAATACCCGGGAGATTTAGGGTCAAATTAAACCTGTGTTCGAAATATAAGCCACATTGTATGTCACACAGAGCAATGCATAATAAAAAAACATGTGATAACACTATGTTTCTACCTCTTCCCATGTTCGTTATGAAACAATTCCTTGCCTACATGTAACTGTGAATATTGGACAAGCAATGTTTTTCCACAAGTATTATTAAATGGTAATGACAATTCAATTCAAAATGAAAATCAAAGTCACGAGAGTGGAAGTCATTCTTTCTTTTTCTTATAATCTTTCCGTTTTGGTTTGATATTATAACTTCTTGCCTCACTGTTATTATCTGAGGAACAAGTTAGTTCTTTTTGTAATTAATAAAGAAAAATTGAAACCAAAATAAAAATCAAATTAATAAGAGTTGGCATTGTTCTTTCTTATTTTTCTTAATTTTTCAGTTTCGGTTTGCTACGGGTCTGGACATCTTGTTTATTTTGCTAGCATTCATAATCTCTCTCTGCCACGGCGTTGCCTTACCTGCAGTGCTACTTCTCTTTGGAGAAGTCACAGATTCGTTCATCGACACAGCCTCTGCCAACATAACAGACATTGGGTTAGTTTTGTGTTCAGGAAATAATTTGGATATTTCAATTTTGGGAGCTATTTCTTTCATTTTAAGGACTACTTTATAAGGGGAACAAGCAATTATGCACTAAAAGCAAATATCACTATTGTGCCATAGTTTGAATATTGATATTTAAAATAATCTTGAATATTGCTTGTGATAGATCTTGGGGACACTCAAGAAAGAATGGTTGCCCCAAAGCATCCATTTCGGGGGAATTTTAGGAGCTATTTTGGCTATCATATCGAAATGATTTATGGGTAAAAAGAAAACACTGAAATCAATTTGCCATAGAATACAAGGTAGTTGAATTGAATTATTGTTATTATTTTTTATGTTTTACTCGATGTTACATTTTTGTTTAGCCTACACTGTTTAGGGTCTTTTGTAAAATGTTTTTTCCCAGTAACAATAAGTAAAATATGCAAAGTGATAAAGAACAGTTTGGATAAATGTGTGTGCCTAAAATATTATTTAGCAAAATGTTGAATCATTAATTTGACTTTGCACATAAAAGAGCAGTGCGATGGTTTGGATGATCGCAAGAATCAAACATGAGGTTTCGGTCATCAATATCATTTATTTTGTCCAGCTGAATTGAAATAAACATTGCAAATATTGATTTTGATTTTTCTTTCTCAAAGTAATGTTTCAGACTGTTGTATTAAAATACAGCACATGAAGGCTGATATAATATCTTGATTCTTTATTACTTTTTTCATTCTAGTTCATCATTTCAGAGTTCGGTTGACAGTATTGTGACATTCTCCATATACTATACCTACCTCGGTTGCGGAGTCCTTGCTTTGGCATACTTTCAGGTTGGTCTAAAAATACGAGATGATAGGTTTTTTTTCTCTATTTGACAAAGTTTGATATATGTTTGAGGAGAATTGTATAATTTGTGGCCAATTTCATACAATTTTAAAAGCTACTGAAATCCTTCAATCTTATTGGCTGTTAGTGAATTGTTGTTAGAAACTTTTCATTTGTTATTATAACAAGTCTTTATGAAACAGGACCCAGCATATTGTCTGATTCTCAGATCAGTTAATCCTTAAAAGACATTTTTCGCGGTAAATCCACCGCGCAAATTTTTACTGCGTCGCTTGCTGACTTTACTTTCAAGTCTCGCGCAACTAAGAGACCAAATTGCGACATTCAAGTACGCGGTTTCGAAATCATGCAACATTTCATAAGTGCATGCATACCCAAAATTGCTCAAAACGTAAATTCATACACAAATCCAAGGGAAATAGTATTTTTAGCCAAAATTCATTAAAAAGTATCATTATTTTGTCCTTTTACTGATCAGAATAAATTAATTTCATCTTGTTTATGGTCAAAATCAGGTCCCTGATAATTTCCATTGAAAAACAATAAAAAATAGGTCAAAAAACAAAGATATACATAAGAAATTAAGAAAACAATAAAATACATAAGATAATAAGTGTGATATAGAAATTATTTAAAAGTACATTTGATCAGATTTCTATAAACAGTCTGTAAAACAACAATTAGCATTTTAGTGGCAGTATTTAGTTCATGAGAGCAAACCTTTGATTTTACGCACAAAATAGCATAATTAAGCAGCAGTAGCATTGTTTGCAGAATTTAACCTGGTACATGTAGTTCTGTACAATATGCCATGGGTAATGCGTGTGCCAATTTTCCTCGAGTTTGGCCGAGATCATTGGGGGGGGGGGGCTGAATCAGACCCCCCCCCAGTCTCCTTAGTCATCAAAATAGGCCAATCTATTTAGGATTAAACATCCTCATGGCTGAACCAACATAAGGTGTTTTGCAAAGAGTGTGACTTGAAGTGCAATGATATATATCTGACATGTGATCTTGTTGATTAATATACAGTGATGTGCATCCTCTTTATAATTCAACATATTCGGTGATGCCTTTCATTATTTTCTTCTTTCTTTTTTTCAGGTTGCCCTGTGGAACTTAGCAGCAGAGCGACAGATCCACAAAGTGAGGCTTCGGTTCTTTAACGCCATTCTCCGTCAGGAGATAGCCTGGTTTGATGTCCACAAGGGCGGTGAACTCAACACAAGGCTTGCAGAGTAAGTTAAATGCAATTCAGTTCCAATAAAAGCAATAATGTAAGGCAAAGTTCAGGCAAGCCAAGGTACAGAAAAGCAGTAGAACAAACAGATACATGTAGCAATACAAAAAATGGGTGGTCATAAAAACTTTAAGAGTTGTTGAGACTGTCATAAAAGAAAATGGCATTCTCATGTAAATGAGAAAGTACTGTTTTCTTTTTAGAATTTGCTTTATTTTACAAAAAATAGAGATAAGGTGAATTATTAAATATTTGTAGTTTGTGATGTAAATAATGATAATAATGATATGCAACATCTATATAGTGCTTGATACAATGTTTCTAAATGCTGCATACTACTATCCTGGCTTTAGAACAGCTTCTCTGATAGAGAACTTTAAAAAACATTCAATGAATTTCTTCCTACTGGGATCCATTTACTACACATGGGGACCATTTCATGAAAGTTGTTTACACTGACAAATTGCCTTTCCCGACAATTACTATTGTACTTAACAGTCAGAGGCTGGTGTTTTTCGGCCAATCAAAACCAAGGATTTTAGTCAGTGCTGACAACTTTTATGAAACATCCACCTGAGTGGAGAGTGGCAAATGTAGATAAGTGCCTTGCCAAAACTTGCCACAACACCTATTTCAAAGTGACTCGGGCATATTGGAAGTGTCGTTAGGTAGCAATTCTGACTCTCGACTCGTAAACAAAAAGGTTGCGTGTTTGAATCCCATCGTGACCTAGCATCCTTTGGCAGGGCATCAATCCATTCTTATTACTCTCCACCCAGGTGTTAAATGGGTCCCCTGTAGAATATGAAAGTCTAGTATGTATTAGGTGAGGAATTAAGTCTTGGAACTAGTGAGTACTGAAGTGTGGAGATTCAATATTTGCTTATCAGTGTTTTTTATGCCATGATATGGCAGAGCATGATGGAAAACCCTCTCAACCCAAATTGACCAGGATGATAGTGTATCTGTTTAGCGCTAACACTTCATGTTGTTTGCATGTGTAAAAGTGCTTTATAAAAATGGAATATTATATTTCAATTAATCCATGTTTTCCTTTAATATTTCCTTATTTCCATGTATGAAAACGCTATATAAAAATGGAGTATGATATATTATTATTATTAATCCGTATTTTCCTTATTGTACAGTGACATTGACAAGATCCGGAATGGCATTGGTGACAAGCTGGGCATCATGCTCCAGTATACAGCCACCTTCGTCTCTGGTATTACCATCGGATTCGTCAAGAGCTGGAAGCTGACTCTGGTCATCCTGGCTGTCTCTGCTATACTCATTGTACCCTTGGTTGGTGCTACAGGAGTGGTAGGTAGCGACTTCTTAAACTCGGTGTACACTAGACAATCCGTTGCGATCCCCAATTTTCAAATAACTAGATATCATATGATATGAACATTCCAGTTGTGAAGACCAAAGATCAAAGCTCTAAAAAGTGTTATGAATAATAAAAGTAACATTGCAGTATATTTTGAGCCTCCCTGTAGGAATTTATTGTGAATGGTTTTTTTTTAGTCATTTGATTTCTATTGATAAATTACATGTAGAATGCCTGCAAACATGCTAAGAAGATATTATTTTCTGGTAAAAAATTAAAATAAATATTGTAAAAAGATTAATGATTGTTCTTCACTGCAATGGCTTAGCTTGGCTCCCACCTGAGTTTTAAGCTGCGTATTGCTATGTTAGATGAAAACATCAATACGCAACGCAGCTAGCAAGGCATACTACGCAGCAAACTATTTGATTTCAATCACACTTTTGAGCTTGCATGCAGTAAAGCCAGGTAAGGCCAGCTGAATCAAGGTACATCACGGTAAATTGTTGTTGCTCGTACTTGTGCGTCCTTGCTCATTTTTGTTCATCGCCACTTGTCTTTGCTCATATTGATTTTGGTTGTATTTATAGTCGGGGATATTTGAAAAAAATGTCTACCGAACTATAACACAACGCCTGTTTCATCACCTTGTGTTGTTGCATTTGGCTGCAATCGTCTGAACTCAGGCAATATGCAGCTGAAAGCAAGTCTAAAAGGCAAGGGTATAAGTTAGGCTTTATAAGAGTACAGAACAAAACATTGAACCCTGGTGGATGCAGTGTTGTCATAAGGCAGTTCAGGGCCCTGTCTTACAATGAGTTGCAATTGATCCTATCAATCGCAACTACGGAAAGCCAGCAATGTCAACATATTAAATGCATGTTTATTTTTTTTTTAAATATAGATATGAATGTATATCCATGAATTCATTGATTTCTTGACAATTTGGTGTGATCTCCTTTGCTTACAAAAGACATTTTGCAAATTTCTTGTAGAAAAAAATTATGACACTGATGGATTTCCATAGAGTTACGATTGATTGGATCAATCGTAACTCTTTTTGTAAGATGGGGCCCAGGGCCCCCCTGTCTTACAAAGAGTTGCAATTGATCCGATACAACACAACTACGGAAAGCCAGCATGTTTGTTTAAATTTTTTTTTCTCTAGAAATGTTGTACACTCATACATTCATTGTTTTCTTGACAATTCAGTATGCTTCTTGTTTACAATTGTGCAAATTTCCTGTAGGAAAATGAAATCATTGATTGATTTCAGTATGGTTGAGGTTGATTGGATCAGTCACATCTCTTTGTAAGACTAGGCGCCAGTCTTGAGATGGCTCTGTTCAAAGTGACTGTGACTTTAATTCTGCTTTTCTTTTATTTGCCCCGTGATTATCCTCCACCCCTGTAGATCATCCAAAAGATGACCAAGCAAGCCTTGGATGCCTACGCTAAGGCTGGGGCCATTGCCGACGAGGTTTTCTCAAGTATAAGAACCGTGGTTGCCTTCGGTGGCGAGGAAAAAGAAGTTGTCCGGTAAGAATTCTTGTTTACTTTATCTGTTTTTAGTTGGTAAGTAGTTGCTCTTTACGCTAATTCCTGCGGACATTTTGAATTATAGTGATTACCGATTTGTGTGCAATTTCGGAAACAATTTGCAATGTTGGGAATGGTAATTTTCCTAGGAATGCTAGCATTGATTCCCATAACTGTAGCTGATATCTGAAGCTTTTCATAGAAAGACTTGTTAGATGTTTTTTTGATAGTTACCATAGTAACATAGAAGGAAAATTGATAAAAGTGACAAATGTTGATGAAATGCTCTCCTGGATGTCACTCAAGAATATTCAATGGGCATGAACAATATTTCATTTACTGGGGTCTACCCTGTTGATGTGTGTCTGGACGGGTTTTTAGTCCGGACAGTTCAACAATTTCAGAAACTTTGTGATCAATGTTTTGAATTGAATGGAATTGATTGAATTTCACAGTGATTTAAACAAAAAGTGTACAAATCAGTATGTGTATAAACATTGAAAAATCAGTATATAATTGGTTGGTTGAAAGTAGCAGACAATATTACAAAGCACATATATTCACAATTACTTTAGCTATTCAATGCACAAATTTTGAATAAATACAAAGCAAAAGATGGTGTTTTATGTTCTTAAGTGTCCTATTGTTTGACCCCCATCCTGAAATTTTTATTGTGATATTAATCTACCCCTTAAGCTTATTTTTTTGTTACTAACAGATACGGCAAGAACTTGGATCAAGCTAAATCGAAGACCATCAAGAAGGATGTGTTCACACTCCTCGCGCAGGGCTTCCTATTCTTCTCAATGTTCTCCAGCTATGCCATTGCCTTCTGGTGAGAATGCACCCATTCAAACAATGCTCACCCTGGGAGCATTTCATGAGTAATTTTGTGATTGATTTTCACTATCTATGTGTTATAAGCTACTGAAATACTTGCCTCTCATTGGCTCAGAGTGAAATTGTCTGTGAAAATCACTGACTGCTTATGTTATGAAATACTCCCCCTTTATGTGTTTCGTCTTGCTTACATGTACATTGACTTTTGTTGAAGTTAAGGCATTGATTGACATTGATATGATTTTTTTTTTATTCGAGTTTGAAAGTTTGAGTTGTAACCTGTGTATGAGATGTGTTGTAAAAATGGAGACCTCAAAACATTGCACCTGAAAATCATTATGTACTGCTTCAAAAGGTGAAAATGTACGAGTGACCTGACAATTTTCTTCCTGAAAAATTCCCAAATATTTTATTTCTGACACTACAAGGGTTGCATAATACTTTCCCTGTGACTCCATGTCCTGGATCGAAATATTTCATTCATTGAATTCTTCCAGTGCCAAGGTTTTGAACTTTCAAAGGGTTTACTTAAACTTGAACAAGCATGTTTGTCAAATGGCCACTTTTTCCTAAACAGTCACTTCCAAAATGATCTGATGATCTGATCTACAGAGTCATTGCTATGTATACACTTTAGATATCAGGTATTGGTAATGAAAAGTGTCAATAATGTAGTATGTTAATACAAAAATATGTGTAGAGTGTGAATTTGATTGTTGATCTCTAATTCAACAGATATTTTCATTATTTTTTAATGTACAGGTACGGCACAGTCCTTTATTTAGATGGTGAGATCACCCCTGGAGACATTCTTACGGTAAGTCAACAACTCATCAAACTCTTGGTCTACCAACTTAGCCAACCTTGTCTACTATATGTCAGCCAATCAAAACCATGAATAGTACTCAGATCTGACAACTTTTCAAAGATGTACATGTTTCTAATTTGGAAAAAGCACAACCATTGACGTCAATGCCAATTCACTAACTAAAACCTTATCTGTTCTCCATGCAGACCTTCCTTGCTGTGCTCTTTGGTGCTTTTGCTGTCGGCCAAGCGGGACCAAATTTTGGAGACTTCACCACGGCCAGGGCTGCAGCGTCTACCATCTGGGAAGTCATCGATCAGGTTAGAAAAATCTTTAATTTTTTTATATCTTCTTACCCCCTCCATATTCTCTCCACTTTGTGTTGTTTTGTTAAGCTTAGGTTTCTAGTTCTATATAGTAAATAAAAAAAGTTGTGATAGAATATTCTTAATGCCAATGCCACTCAGCAACACCTCATTTCTTATTATCTGAGGCAATGATGTAGAAAGTCCATGCATCTGACGCATTGGTCGGAATCCTTTTATCCGGTACCTAGCAGCACGCAATGCATGCAAGGACTCTGTTGGACAGGACCAACCAAAGTTGCAAGTGTCTAGTTTTTCAGTTTGGTTTATTTTCATTTCAACTCAAGTCAATTTAACAGTAAAAGAAATCATTACAAAGATGTTAATGAATATACAAGTATATACAGTATGACAATATGAAATAGATAAATAAATATTTACAATAGTACCTAAACAATAAAATCATATTAATAATGATATTTACAATGAACTACATGTAGATATTCATGATAATAATAACTGTAGAATATTCATGATAAAGCATTTTGCATAGAACTATTTATCTCTACTATAATAATAACTGTAGAATATTCATGATAAAGCATTTTGCATAGAACTATTTATCTCTACTATTTAAATAAATGTTGAGGAAATGGAGGGCTCTACTAAAAAGCAGGGCTTGTTGAGTGTGGATTCTCCAAAGAATAAGTTGCTACTAAGGTGTTCTTAACCCTATCTAGGGGGGGGGCCTCGGAGGCCCCCCCTCAACAAATCGCGCAATATTTTCGCCGTGCAAATTTTTTTGACCGCGCCGCTCGCTGACAATTTACTTTCAAGTCTTGCGCAACTTTTGAGACCAATTTTGCGTCACCCGGGTACGTGGTTCTGAAATTACGCAACATTATGTAAGTGCATGTCAGACCAAAATTTGCTCCAAAACGTGATTTCGTGTACAAAGTCAAAGCAAATTGTGTTTTCAACCAAAATTCATAAATGTATGATTATTTTTAGTTTTCTGGTCTAAATGTATTCATTTTATGCTTTTTATGATCACAGAAGAGTCCCCAACAAATTTCATTGAAAAAACAATGAAAAACAAAAGATCAAAAAAACAAAGAAATACATAAGAAATTGCAAAAAACAATATAATACATAAGTAAATGATTTGATATCACAATTTTTTTCATGTACACTTGCTAAGGACACCACAAAGAGTTTCTATACCAAAAATTAGTACATTTGGAGCTTTATTTAAGGAGTTAGAGGGAAAAGTATGATTTTGCATACTAATTACGCATAAATTAGCATAATCACTTAATAGCGATTCGCATGAAATAAATTACTATACAATCTTGTAGATTATGTCCGAGGCAACCCGCGTGCCAATTTTCGGCGCGATCGCGCGGTTGACGGCCGAGATCTTAGGGGGGGCCTGGGAGGCCCCCTCCCCCGGCAATAGGAACTCCCAAAATACCCCGGCCTAGATAGGGTTAAAGGTCAAGTCCACCTCAGAAAATTTTTGATTTGAATCAATAGAGAAAAATCAGACAAGCACAATGCTGAAAATTTCATCAAAATCGCATGTAAAATAAGAAAGTTATGACATTTCAAAGTTTTGCTTATTTTCAACAAAATAGTTATACGAACGAGCCAGTTACATCCAAATGAGAGAGAGTCGATGATGTCACTCACTGTTTCTTTTGTTTTTTATTGTTTGAATTATACAATATTTCAATTTTTACGAATTTGACGACTAGGACCTCCTTGCCTGAAGCACAAAATGTTAAAATAATGGAATTCCACGTGTTCAGGGAGGAATGAAACTTCATTTCACATGACAATGATGAGAAAATCAAAATATTTCATATTTCATATAATAAAATACAAAAGAAAAAGTGAGTGAGTGATGTCATCAACTCTCTCATTTGGATGTAACTGGCTCGTTCATATAACTATTTTGTTGAAAATAAGCGAAACTTTAAAATGCCATAACTTTTTTATTCTACATCCGATTTTGATGAAATTTTCAGTGTTATGCTTGTTGAATTTTTCTCTTTTTATTCAAATCAAGTTTTTGTTGGGGTGGACTTGTCCTTTAAAAATGCAAGACCTACAAATGCTTCTTGCACCCAATGCGCAAACAACTTGAGAAGGTTACCTGGGCTTGATAGTGTAAACTGGAGCTTAGGTTACTTAGGGCATCCAGCTCTTTTTGGCTACAAGTCTAATTCGGGGTGCGATTTTTTTTAGAAGAAATACTGCAACAATCAGTAGGATTTTTGATAAACTAAGGCCCAGGAAACTTCTTGTGTTTTTTCATCAAAAGATTATCGATTTAAAAAAGAATGAAACTCGTCTATGTCTTTCTCCCCCTAGGTTCCTACCATCGATTGCTTCTCGAACGACGGGAAGAAACCAGAAAAAATAACCGGTCAGGTGACGTTCGAAGGCGTCCACTTCTCTTACCCATCCAGAGCATCTGTCAAGGTGCTCAACGGCGTCAACTTGAAGGTGGACGTTGGAAAGACCGTTGCCATGGTTGGCAGCAGCGGGTGTGGGAAGAGTACCTGTATTCAGCTCATCCAGAGGTTCTACGATGTAGCTGATGGAAGCGTAAGTACCGGATTAGAATGAAACAACCTTGAAAATTTCAAAGCTAAACAAAAACCTATGTTTTCTAGAAAATCTGTGACTTATTTTTGGAGTCTGTGCCTGTGATGTTTTTCATGGATAAATGGTGCTATACAAATGCTGTTTGTCATCATCATATCATCATCACCACCATATCATCATCACAATCATCATATCACCATAGTCATCATAATCATCACAATCATCATCATATCATCATCATCACCACCATATCATCATCTTCATCATCATCACTACCATCGTCCCCATCATCATCTAATCTCAGACCCCCACAGCATTCTGGAAAGAGAGCCTATCTACAGAACTTGCAATTCTTGTTGCTAATCCATGGCTATTGGCTAGATATTGCAAAGTTTCTTTTTATTCATCTTTATGTCATCGGGAGATTTTTTTTTTTTTTTTTGCTTATCATGTTGTTTGAAAATGAAATGAATAAGTAATGTACATGTAATTGTGATTTGCTATTCACTACCATGTTGTTCGTATAAAGTCACATGAATCAGAAATGAAGATCTTCAAGATTAAGTTAGTTAATAGTTCTCATTTTCTGTCGTCCATGTGACTCTACTTATCATGTAGCTTGTATTTGTTCTTTATATTTTTCATGCAATTTGATTCAATTTACTTGAAGCCATGGCGTAATTTCCTTCTGCAAGAAATTTATCCACATCCTGCCACTCTTGACCCAGGTGAGGTGAATGGGTAACCGGTAGGAAGAAATTCCTTGAATGCTCGAGCGCCCGATCAAGGTAGCCATGCTAAAGCCGGGGTAATAATAATAGCAGGGCCCGCTGGGAAAACAGTTTTCGGAACTGAAGTGGCTACCCTGGGTAAATATGCCGTTAATATTATTATTATTATTATTACCTCCAGGTCAAGATTGACGGCATCGACATCCGTGACCTCAACGTGAGCTGGCTTCGAGACCACATCGGTGTCGTCAGCCAGGAGCCAGTCCTGTTTGCCACCACCATCGAGGAGAACATCCGCTACGGGCGTCTTGATGTCACCCATGACCAGATAGAGATGGCCGCCAAGGAAGCCAACGCCCATGACTTCATCTCCAAGCTTCCAGAGGTAAGCTCCAAAAAATGATAGCCTTGTCGTCAGTGCAAGGTTCCCACAGTCATGGAAAATCCTGGAAAAATTTGCGGTCATGGAAAGTCAGGGAATTTGAAAAATTTGTGAAGTCATGGAAACGTCATGGAATTGCAATTACCTCTTGGCTGTGGTAGCTTTCCAGTTTGTTGTGTCTCGCAAGTCTCATACTCTGTGATCATACTCTGCTATTATAATTGGTGTTCATGATTTCCATTTTCCCCAGTTTTGTGACATCCCAAATTCTACGTAACTCCTGTAACGCCATGGGAAGTCATGGAAAGCAGCACTTTAGTCAAGGAAAAGTCGTAGAATTCTGTTTTCAAATTTTTTCCGGGAACCCTGTCCGTGCTTGGCAATATTTTATGCCGAAATAACACAATATTGAAAAACTATTGACAAGTATATGTACAGTGGCACTCAAAAGTTCATGAAACCCACCAGAAAATGAACATATTCAAAGTGTTCAAGTTCTGCCATGTATACTTAATTATGAAGTCAAGTAATGAAATTTTATTACATTCATTATAGTTAGTTTCTCTGGGTTTGCCAAACATTATAGTGTTGTTGTCTGCATTCAACCCTCAACATGAAGGAGTACATGTTTTGGTGGGTTTCACTTTACTTTGAGCACAACTGTATGTCACAATCCTAAAAATAATAATAATAGCCAATTTTTATACATGTATAGCACTTTTCCCAGAATGACTCAAAGCGCCATTGGTCATTGGATTCATTTCAATCCCGCATGAAAAATGCACAATTTCTACTCCCTGGGGAGCATTTCTTGCATTCATGGCAGCATCATTATGGCATTGGCAAATCCTACCAATGGTTGGGAAGTATACTGTAACATCCCCCCATACTTCATCCTCTTTAGGGTTACTCAACGTTGGTTGGGGAACGAGGAGCCCAGCTCTCCGGAGGTCAGAAGCAGAGGATCGCCATCGCGAGGGCGCTGGTCAGGAACCCAACCATCCTCCTACTAGATGAAGCCACCTCGGCTCTGGACACGGAGAGCGAGGCCACGGTGCAGGCTGCCCTGGAAAAGGTAAGAGCTCCTTGGTCCATCAGGGATGTGAGAGTCAAGTACTTTGGCTGACTTTAGCTATTTTTTGGCATTGATTTTCAGCCTATTGTAGCTTTCCTCTGCACAAAAGTATGGGAGGTCTTCGTATTTTAGCTTTTTTCGACTCTCTTCGGCTCTTTTCAGCTCTTTATTTATTTATGATCACTCACAACCCATGATCTATATGTTGCCCTCTTTGTAAGGACAAGTCCACCCCAACAATAAGTTGATTTGAATAAGAAGAGAAAAATCGAACAAGCATAACACTGAATAATTCATCAGAATCGAATGTAAAATAAGAAAGTTATGACATTTTAAACTTTTGCTTAATTACACAAAACAGTTACATGTACATGCATATCCTGGCTGGTATGCAAATGAGGAGACAAGTTCAGTGTTGACCTATTGGTGTTGATGTTCGGTCAATTTTAACAAGAGTATAAAACACCAAACATAAAATGAAGATGGTCCTGAAAAGTCGCTCACTAGTTTTTGAGATGTCAATAATGTGATCTGGATCAGTTTTGCAAACTCAGAATAGATTTTGGAGCTAGGGGAAGAAATCCAAATTCCAACACCAATGCCAACACCAGACTTGAAATCACCCATTGTAATTCATTTAATCCAGGTGAGGTGAATGGGGACTTATTAGGACTCCTTGAATAAGAAAAATACAGTTTGTTTCAAAATCAGGTCATAGACCATTCATAAAGTATGCAGTAAGTAGCCTTCAAATGCAGATAGAGTCAATGCTGACGATGGTTCTTGCTTATCAAATAAATACATGTACCAATATGGTGGAGAAGTCAGTTCACCCTCACTGCCATTTCCATTGCTTGCTTTACATGTAGGCCCAGCATGGTCGAACAACCATCGTCATCGCTCACCGTCTCTCTACGATCGTCAACTCGGACCTCATCTGCGCCTTCAACGAGGGTGTGATCGCTGAGCAGGGCACCCACGGTGAGCTGATGAAGAATGAGGGCGGTGTTTATCACACTCTCGTCATGAAGCAAGGCATGAAAGAAAACGAGGATAAGAAGGAGATTCCGTTGGAGGATGACGATGAAGAAGAAGAAGGTGAGACTACTATCAACATACACGTGCATGCATTACATTTTATTTTATTGAATTTATAGTATTGTGTTTGTTGATTTATAATGATAAAAATGATACATGTTAACAATATTAACACTACATGTACATGTATGTTGAAAGACAGTGATGGTTTTCTGTTTGAGGTGATGGTGAGAATAAAGATGATGATGATGATGATGATGATGGTGATGATGAAGATGATAATGAAGATGATGATGATGTTCATGATAATGATGATGATCATCATTATTACGAACATCATCATCATCATCATCATTATTGATGATGATGATGACATATGGTAATGACATACATGTATGATGATGATGAGGATGAGGAGTAGGATTGTGATTGTGATGGAAATGGTCTCGATGATGAGTAGGAAGAAGAAGACAATGGAGATGACATTTGATGATGGTGAATTTAATGATGTAAATGACAATAATCATGACGATACATCAATATTATTCAATTTTATTAACCATTTCATGAAAGGCAAGCTGTAATCACCACATGTGAGGTTGTAATAGTGTTAAGGTTTTCAATATCAAATCATTGATTAAAGAAATCCTTCCATATGCGAATTTCCAATAATTGCAAATTAAAAAGTAATTAACCCATGTCTTTCTCTGATATCACCAAATGTAATAATTACCAGGAAATGTCATTTTCATACCTAGATTTACAATAACCATGACAAAAATGATTGAACGCTTTCCAAACATGTCCCTTCTCCCTGGCCCCATAGTATTTGCCTTTACTCCTTTTAATACCATTGCTTAAGGGTTAACTTTCTTGTATTCCTTCATACTTTTACCCAATGCAACACAAAGTGGTCATAACAAGACGGCCACCTAGTTCTTTAAGAAAAAGAATAAGTGAAGAGGAGGGTAAGTTTCTTCCAGTTTAATCAATACCACAAATTGTTCAAGCTGACACAGACGGAAAACCGTAGCCTACCTTACGATTAGTCCACAATCCACTTGTTGAACAAAGCACATTTTTCATACTTTAAAGAAAAAATATGTACACTTAGAATTTCTGTTTATTTTAGTTAGTTAGTTAACAGTAGTTTAGTTGGAAAGAATAAATGTAGCTCGTATTTTGGCACCTCTAGTCTTGTCATTCTGAAAGTCAGTCATAGGGAACTTATGTAGTCATTATTGTGCAAAATCTTATGTGCATGTTTGAGATTAAAATAACCTTGTACAAGGGTCAGCTTTGGTGGATCTAGCTTGATTACATGTAGATACAACACTGTAGAGGAGCCCATTATTGAACACAGGCAGTGTGGCCCTCAGAATGGTATTGTACATGTATGTAACGTGGGTCGCGTAACTCAAAGGACAGCTATTAATCGTACGCTTTATTTTCACGACTGATTGTACATTGTAGTCAATGCAATCAATCATAATAAAAAGTTCTATGATGATTGCTATTAAACCATCGGTTGTACCCATGGTTTATGCAGATTTACTGTATAAATTACGCTTTTTAATACCGGGTATATAAAAAATGTCAAGTGCTGATGCACTCTTTTGTCAGTGCGCCAAATTGATTCCTGTTGCCATGGTTAGGTATGCTATTTTATTCATGAGTGCACTATTTGAAGAGTTGACTCATTAATTCAAAACAGTGGAGTCAGGAATAAAATAGTGTGAATAACCATGGCAACAGGCGTCAACTTGGCGCACAACGACAAAAGCGCGCATCAGCATTGGATACTTTTTTATTATACGCATATAATACCTGAGCATAAACCATGGGTTCCACCGATAGTTTAAAAAAACCTTTGCGAATTTCGGCCACCAAGACTCACGCGTTGGGAGTGAGACTCAGTCCTTTGCGACTCTTGCCTATCTCTCTTTCTCATGCCTGTATCACCGCCTATGATTCCCGAACATGATACATATGCTTTGCCTTTAGTCTCATGCCGAGTCACAGAAAATCTGCCTCTTAGCTGGTCTTTTAACTTGGTATTCCTCTATGGATACCTGTGGATCCCTCTTTGGTACCTTGTCCAAAGCCAGGGCCTTGTCTTTTGTGCCCCCGTATTACAAAGAGTTACATTATCGATTATTCCAATCAACCTTATTAAAAGTATATAGATAGAACTCCATCAATGTCATAATATTTTCTTCAGGAAGTTTGAAAGCAAAGAGTAGCATACTGAATTGTCAAGAAAACAGTGAATGTACATGTCTGTATGAATATCGTGTACATCATTTCTAGAACATATTTTGAAGAAACATGTATTTTATTAGATCAATCATAACTCTTTGTAAGATGGGGCCCTGAAGTGGCCTTGCATTACATGTACCAGTCCTCACATTTCACTACAGACAAAGAAATTGGGAACGCAGGAATGGCGCAATGAGAAGACACGTACATTTATGTGTGCCTTATAGAGTGGGATTCCTGTTTAGATACGGCAAAGACTTTTGTCAAGGTACCTATAAAAAAGCTGTTTGTTTTTGTAGCGACGAGCGACTTCACAAACAACTGGTGATCCTTTCTTAATTTCTTAATTGAATTGACTTTGATGATCAGTTTGCTAGTATCATTTACCACACATTACATATGTGCACACCAGCAATTACACTGTAAACATGACTCAAGAGTCAATACAAGTACACCCCTGGGCTTCAATTGGAAATAATACATGTACCCTGATCAAAATTCAGATTTTGTTTTAACACATTTTATTCAAAATGTCAGAATTAATTTGTTATGTATTTATGTAGAGAAGCAAGCATAGTTATATATATCTCATTTTATTTTGTTGACACAACCTTCCTTTTTCGTTTTTTGCATGTATCATATTGAGTAGTTAGATGTTGTTCTTGAAATTGCAGACAAAAAGGTGTTTACCTTTTACAGTACATGTACAGTGTACGTATGTCCATTATGGAATTTTCAAAATTCATAATTTGTTAATTTCGGTTATATGATTTCCTTAATATAGATATGTGTATTAATTTTTGTATCCCTTCTTTATTCATTTATAAATTTGTTTTTTGTTTTTTATCTGCGAGTCCTGGCTCTCTCTTATTTTTGTTATTTCATCATTGCTTTATGTGCTGATGAAAATTTGAAAAGTGCTTTGAGTGTTTAATGTACATGTAAACTCTCTATTTCTTTGCGATTTCAATTTTTTTGGTGTAATCATATCTTTAATATATATTTAAGATTTATCATATCTTTTTCTTGATGTGCAATTCACATGTCAATCATTATTTGGAAGAGAGAGAGGGTCTTTCTACAGATTCATTTTAGTTAGATTCAATTTTTTTGTTCACCTCTGTAGAGCTACAGAGTCAGTAATGTGGATTATATCCAAGTACATGTATAATCCAGCATTCCAATATGTGGTGATCATTTAAAAAGAATAAATTCTCCTTTGTGCATGTAGATCTACATGTATATGTTTGTGGAAGTTTATTTTATTACTTCTATTTTTTTTCTTTAAAATAATGTCCTTGCTGCTTTGAACACATACATGTATATTTTGTGAATTGTGATTGCATATTAGAAAGCTGCGAAACGAGGGTTTATATCCCAAAATTTTTAGCCCATTTGACGCTTGAAAAATATTTTTGAGATAAAACAGATATTTTTCATTCATGGTTGAGATTCTTATCAAAATTGATTTTCTTGTAAAATCACAAAATCATCCACTAAAAGTCTCAAACCCTGTAAATTGTATTGATTTTCTTGCATCGACAGTGGGATCGCAATGCTTTCCAGTAAAAATAAGAAATAAATCAGCTTAAAATGAAATTACAATTGAATTTGATTCATATAATCAAGTTTAAAACTTTTGACATTAAGTCTTGATAATGAGAAAATTTCGAAATATATTAAGGCGGATTAAAAAATTTATTTGGGTATTTTTTTTCTTTTTCCTTCAAAGATGATGTCAAGGGTGCAAAGGTGTACAGAGCTGGGTCTGGAAAGAAACTGTCACGTAATCTATCACGCACACAGTCACAGATGTCAGGAGATGATGAAAAGGAGGTAGGTAACCTGATGGATAGATGGGTGGATAGGTGGGTGGGTGGATAGATGGATGGATGGATGGATGGATGGATGGATGGATGGATGGATGGATAGATAGATAGATGGGTAGCTATATGGGTGGCTAGATGGGTGGGTGGATGGATGGTTGGATGGATGGATGGTTTGAAGGATGGATGGATGGATGGGTGGGTGGATGGATGGATGGATGGATGGATGGGTGGGTGGATGAATGGATGGATGGATGGGTGGGTGGATGGATGGGTGGGTGGATGGATGGATGGGTGGGTGGATGGATGGATGGGTGGGTGGATGGATGGATGGGTGGGTGGGTGGATGGATGGGTGGGTGGATGGATGGATGGTAGGGTGGATGGATGGATGGGTGGGTGGATGGATGGATGGGTGGGTGGGTGGATGGATGGGTGGGTGGGCGGTTAGGCTGATGGTTGGGTGGGTGGATGGATGGATTGATGGATGGGTGGGTGGATGGATAGATGGATGGGTGGGTGGATGGATGGATGGGTGGGTGGGCGGTTAGGCTGATGGTTGGGTGGGTGGATGGATGGATTGATGGATGGGTGGGTGGATGGATGGGTGGATGGATGGATGGGTTGGTGGATGGATGGATGGATGGGTGGGTGGGTGGATAGATGGATTGGTGGGTGGGTGGATGGATGGATGGGTGGGTGGGCGGTTAGGCTGATGGTTGGGTGGGTGGATGGATGGATTGATGGTTGGTTGGGTGGTTGGATGGTCGGTCGGTCGGTCGATGGAAAAAAGAGGTAGGGACTCTCAAAGGAAGGAATGGGGTGGGGGTGCCTACATGTACCTCGGCCTGCGATCTCGGCTCACGTGCATCATACTACATGTATATAGAGTACTTACGACTTGTGCGCATGTGATGACAGATACATTGTGGGTATGAAGAGTGAATTACAGTTGCTAAAGAGGTGTTTGGACCCGAGAATACAAATCTTCAACAGCATACACAAAGCCAGGGCAGGAGAAGTGAATCTCAAGTGCGAGAAATCATGAAAATTGCCTTTTTGGGGGGTCAGAGACCTGCAGAAAAGGGTAATGTCTCTGGGATACTAACACATTTCTTGTCATACATGTACATTGCCTCTGTGTAGGAAGAGGAAGATTATGAGAAGGAGCTCGAGAAGCACTTTAGTATGATGCGAGTTTGGAAGCTGAACACCCCTGAATGTTGCTTCATCTTCCTCGGTTGTATTGGTGCTGCAATCAACGGGGGTGTCCAACCGGGATTCGCCGTGGTCTTCAGTAAGATTCTAGGGGTAAGAGCCACTTCCTCCTCCTATCTGTATCTGCGATGGGCAGTTTTATAAAATAAACTTCTTGTACGTCTGACCCCCATTTTACTCCATTTTTGTATCTCTTTGTGAGTAGTCATCATCTGAGTGCAGTAAGTAATTTTATACAGTCTAAAACGAAAATAGAGACCAATGATTTAAGGAAGGGGATCGGACGTACCTATTTTATGAAACTGCTCCTCTATATTTTCTCTTTTATCGTTTTTATCATCCCTCCTCTTCTCATTTTTGTCCTACATTTGTGTTTTCTCTTTCTTGTTCACCCTTCTCTTCCATCTTCTCTTCTCTTTTATTTCTGTTTATCCTGAATTCCCCTCCCACTCTCTCCTCCCAATCCTCAAAATGAATTATTCCTCTTTACCTTCTGCCTTTTTCTTCATCTTTTCATCCTCCCTCTTCCTCCTCTGCCTCATTCCCCCCTTCTGTCCTCATCTTCCATTCTTCCTCTTCCCTGACCTAAGCCCTCATCTTTTTTTCACCCTCTCTCTCTCTCCTCCCCTTTCTTTCCACCCCCTTCCTTCTTCCCCTCCCTCCTTTACCATTGTTGGGCATTGTGGTCTAGTGGTTCTGACACTCTCCTTTCCAACAGAGGGTCATGGATTCAAATCCTAGCCATGGGGTGGGTTTCTTCAGCAAGAAATTTATCCACACTGTGCTGCACTCGATCCAGTTGAGGAAAATAGGTACCCGGCAGGGTCAATTCCTTGCATGTTCTGAGCGCCAGTGATGGAAACTCGAGCTAATGCCGGGGTAACAATAGCAAACGCTTTGTATCCTTGGGCAAAAAGCGCTATATAAATGCAGCTGTTACTATTATTATCATTATTATCCTCCTCCATTCTTCCTCATCATCCTATCCCATCCCCTTCCCCGTATCAATTTCTCTTCTCCTCTACCACTTCTTCCTTTCACCTGCCCTCTCCTCATCCTATATTATTACCTTCAGTTCCATTCATTTCATTTTATTCTGTTATTTCATTTCAGGCTTACAGTATCCAAGACCGAGCTGCCTTGTTTGATGAAGTGACCATATACTGTATTCTCTTTGCTGTCCTTGGCGTTGCTGCATTACTAGCTAGTATCATTCAGGTGAGATGTAGAGCCAGGGTCGGTGCTGGGGAGGGGGGGGGGTGGCAAGAAGGGGGTGGAGGGAAAGAGAGGAGAGGGAGGGGGGGGTAAGAAAGGGTATGAAGAGGGATGAGGTCATGTAACAACATAGAAATACAAGGATAACAAGTATGACATGGTCTGTAGAATGGTCATTGCAACAACTTGTTGATGTAATACTGATTGATCAAAAAGGTTTTGATCTGATTTTTTTTTATTCTATAAAATAAAATTTTCCTTGAGTCATCTCACCAGTTAAAGGAGAAGTTCACCCTGAAAAAAGTTAATAGTAAAAATAGCATGAAAAATAAAGAAATATTGATGAGGGCTCGAGACAAATGCATCAAAGAATAAAACGATTATAAGAATTTTTTCTCAGAAAATTGAAAATAGTTATTACTGTCACTTCAGTATGTCTATAGACAAATCATTTCACACCCATTCTTAAAAGAAAACAAAAATGATTTATCATGAACCATTAAAAGAAAAAATTTTATAATGTCACAAATCCCAAATTTAAAATTCTTATTACTTTTTTCATCTTTGATAGATTTTCCTCAACCCTTCACCAATATTTTTTATCTTTTTTTTTCTGCTACTTTTACAACAAACTCTTCATCAGGGTGAACGTCTCCTTGAAGTTCTACCTACATATTTTGCATTAATATTGATTGATATTTCCGTTGATATGGATAACCATTTTCCTTTGCTGAGGTTCATAAGTTTGGTTTTGCATGACATGTTTTTTTTTCTTCTTTTTTTTCTTTGTAGGGTATTGGATTTGCCAAATCTGGAGGTGAACTTACTCTGAGGCTTCGCAGCATGATGTTTAGAGCTCTACTCAGACAGGTGAGCTTGGAAGAAGATCTCTTCCTACTCTTCCTCATCATCATCATCACCATCATCATCATCCCCATCCTCACAATAATGAACCTATTGCATGCAATGTCATCATCGTCTTGGCATTGTAATCACCACTAATTCCACAATCATCAACATCCTCACAATCATCGACAGCCTAATCATCATTAACCCTAAATAGACTGGGCTATTTCGACGCCTAAAAAGACCGTGGGCTGATTCAGCCCCCCCCCCCCCCTTATGATCTCGGCCATTAATCAGGCGATCGCGACGAAAATTGGCTCACGGGTTACCCATGGCATTATCTACAAAACTATAACATCAAATTCGGCAAAAAATCTCATGTCTCATTAATTATGCTAATTTATGCGTAAAATCATAAGTTTGCTCTAATTGATAAAATGATGCCCCTGAAATGCTAATTTTTGTTTCACATACTCTAGATAGGCATCTGATCAAATTGATTTTAAAAAAATGTCAAAATCAAATTTATTTTCTTATGTATTCTATTGTTTTCTAAATTTCTTATGTATTTCTTTGTTTTTCGACTTTTTGTTTTTATTGTTTTTTTCAATGGAAATTGTCAGGGACTTTATTTTGACCATAAACAAGATAAACTTAATTGATTTTAAGCAGTAAAAGGAAAAATAAGGAAACATTTATGAATTTTGGCTAAGAACACTATTTGCATTGGATTTGTACACAAATTCACGCTTTTGAGTAATCTTGGGTCGCATGCACTTACGAAATGTTGCGTAATTTTGGAACCGCGTACCCGGGGGTCACAACATTGGTCTCAAAAGTTGCGCGAGACTTGAAAGTAAAAAGTCAGCGAGCGATGCGGTCAAAAAATTTCGCGCAGCGGATTTATCGCGAAAAATGTCCTTTTAGGGTTAAATGTCACCATTTTCATCATCGTTCTCATTATCATAATCATCTTCATCATCATTATCATGTCACCATTTGAATGTCCTTTTCATTTTCTGAAATATCTTATAAATTCTTATTTGTTTTCATAATTTACAATTTTCTTTTATAGAACGTTGCCTTCTTCGATGACAAGAGGAATGGAACGGGTGCATTGACAACCAAATTGGCCACAGATGTCTCTCTCATTCAAGGAGTAAGTACATACCTGCCAACCATTAACATTTCATCAGATTCTTAAAGATTTTTTTGTTCAAAATAGCAAAATAAAAGCAAAACTCAGATTTCTAATGTATGACCAGTATTTTTTGGTGTATAATTCCCCCAAATATGATTGTGTCTTTGTTTCAGTAAGATTTTTTTATTTTGAAAAGTTGACATCTACATGACTGTATGCATGAGCATGAAGGTTTGACCAGCCATATCTTTGCCTGGGAGAAGAAATCAAATTTTAAAATGCAGATATTATTAACTCAATATCTCACTTAGTTCCTTTTGTCAAAACAGAATACAGTGTGTACATGTGTTTTTGTGTCAAACTGGGGATTTTAACATGGTAAGAGTTAAGATATTAGAATATTTCTTTCTGATTTTTAATAGGTTACTGGTTTACGACTTGGCATGCTTTTTGAGGTGTTCTGCAACATCGGCGTCGGCATCGTCATCTCGTTCGTTTACAGCTGGCAGATTGCGTGCCTCCTTCTCTTCGCCTTTCTGCCGATCCTGTCACTGGCTGGAATGATTGGCTGGAAGATCTTCCAAGGGAACTCCATCGGTAGTGCCGGTAGCCAGGCTGAAGTTGGCAAGGTAAGGGCTAATTCTTGGCTTAGGGTAGCCAGGCTGAGGTTGGCAAGGTAAGTGATAGTCTGTGGCTTAGGGTAATTCCATGGATACTGCCAGTATCAGGATAATCTTCTACGTACCATATTGCCATTGGTTACAGCCAATAGCCAGGCTGAGGTTGGCAAGGTAAGGGATAATTCTTGGCTTAGAGTAGGTAGGCTGAGGATGGCAAGGTACTGATCTGTGGCTTAGGGGAATACCGTGGGTACATCCAGTATCAGGATAATCTATTACGTGGCGTAGCATCATCGGTTACACACAGTAGCCAGGCTGAAGTAGGCAAGGTAAGGGATAGTCTGTGCTGCTGTTCTTTGGCAAAAGGAAGCAAGTTCTACAAAAGTACCATTTGTTGAAGATGAGCAATATGTGTTCGTCATTTACATAGGCATCAATGCAATTTAACAGCGTAGTTTCTTCAATATCTTTCCATGGAATGATCAGTTCTTCCCCAAATTTGCTTGAACGTGCAACATACAAATCTTTAATATGTAAAGTTACTATTCTTTATTTTTCTTGTTTTCAAGCTCGTCTCCGAGTGTATTGAGAATATACGAACTGTCCAGTCACTGAATCGAGGGCAAACCTTCCATGAGAAGTACTGTGAACTTCAGAAGACCCCTTACAAGTAAGTCAACACGATTCATACTTTCTAACTAATGAACTTACATAGTTCAAGAGCCAAGTCTAAATCCTTCCTACATAAATCAACTTTGGTCTTGACCTTTGATTTTAAAAAATCAAATTGTTAGTACAGTATTTGTAATTAGAATGATCAATCAAGTATGTCACTGAAATTTCTTCACAATGGGACAGAAAAATTATTAAGTTTACAACATTTTAAGTCCTGTGTGTTTTCACAAAGGACTGGTTTGCAATAAAGGGCATCAATGGCATCACTTGTTATTCTGCTAGTTTCCATTTGTTGAATTATTGTAATTGCAAATTGTGCAAAAATTACTCCCCCTTTTCGAGTGAGGCGTGTGATCAACATCTGCTATCTGACAAGTCACTTTTTGTAGTTTTTATTGTCTGATAAGCACCTGCGAAGCAGAGTGAGACTATAGGCGCCGCTTTTCCGACGGCGACGGCGGCGGCGGCGTCAACATCAAATCTTAACCTGAGGTTAAGTTTTTGAAATGACATCATAACTTAGAAAGTATATGGACCTAGTTCATGAAACTTGGCCATAAGGTTAATCAAGTATTACTGAACATCCTATTAAAGTTTCATGTCACATGACCAAGGTCAAAGGTCATTTAGGGTCAATGAACTTAGACCATGTTGGAGGAATCAACATTGAAATCTTAACCTGAGGTTAAGTTTTTGAAATGTCATCATAACTTAGAAAACATATGGACCTAGTTCATGAAACTTGGACATAAGGTTAATCAAGTATCACTGAACATCCTGCATGAGTTTCACGTCACATGACCAAGGTCAAAGGTCATTTAGGGTCAATGAACTTTGGCCGAATTGGGGATATCTGTTGAATTCCCATCATAACTTTGAAAGTTTATGGATCTGATTCATGAAACTTGAACATAATAGTAATCAAGCATCACTGAATATTTTGTGCAAGTTTCAGGTCTCATGATTAAGGTCAAAGGTCATTTAGGGTCAATGAACTTTGGCCAAATCGAGGGTATCTGTTGAATTACCATCATAACTTTGAAAGTTTATTAGTCTAGTTCATTAAACTTGGACATATGAGTAATCAAATATCACTGAACATCCTGTGCGCATTTCAGGTCACATGACCAAGGTCAAAGGTCAATGAACTTTGGCCGAAGTGGGTGTATCAGTTGAATTACCATCAAAACTTTGAAAGTTTATGGATCTGATTCATGAAACTTGTACATAAGAGTAATCAAGTATCACTGAACATCCTGTTCGAGTTTCAGGTCACATGATCAAGGTCAAAGGTCATGTAAGGTCAATGAACTTTGGCCATGTTGGGGTTTTTTGTTGAATAACCATCATATCTCTGTAAGTTTATTGGTCTAGTTCATAAAAAGTGGACATAAGAGTAACCATGTATCACTGAACATCTTGTGCGAGTTAGAGTAGTATTCAAAGTCAGCACTGCTGCTATATTGAACCGCGTGATGCAGGTGAGACGGCCAGAGGCATTCCACTTGTTGGCTGATAAGCACTGGTGCCAACTGTTACTTAGTTTTACTTTAATAAAACGTACCCTCCGAAATCATGATATGGCTCTTGGGAGGAGTGAATTTATACATTGGTAAAAGTGTGTTGCCCTGAATACTATCAAATATGAATAAGTGCATTGACGAACATACTACATGTATCAAGTACCAAATTGTATGAACCAATTCTTTTCTATAGACAAGGTATCAAGGGAGCTTTTGCAGCCGGTCTAGCTTTTGGCTTCTCTCAGGCCACCATCTTCTTTGCCTACTCGGCTACCTTCCGCCTTGGTGCCTACCTCGTTGAGACCGGAGAGCTTTCGTTCACTGATGTATTCCTGTAAGTACCTTCTCACAGTAAATTGCCAGTCGGTTTACGGTGTATGCCCCCTCTGTTTACTTAACTAGTAAATTGTCTTGCTTGGTGTAATTCACAAGCTCGCCTTCTAACCATGTGGTCTATTTTGGTTTAGCCCATTAAACATTTTATCTGTCTGATTTTCATTTAGGTCATAACCATTTCGTCTAACACCACTCTGTATGGTTAGATAAATTGTTTATGATTCTAGTTTTCTTTTGAGAAAGTGAAAAATAATAAGTACATGTAGATGAAGTGGAAATTGGACTAAGTCTGGTGCAGATGATAGGAATTAAGCCAATTGGGTTTAGCTGATGAGAAGCAAACATGGGGGAAATCATGTTTAATAAAAAGAAAGGATACATATAAGCAAATTTTATTACTTTCATCAAAGCTAGATGAAAAAAAATGAGTTTTGAGCATTTGAAAAGTTTCATGCTGTCTATGGCAATGTTTCAAAGTGACATCCATAATTCCATTAAAAAAAGTCATATTTTTTCTCCCAACTTAAGGTGCAGTTTGTCCCCTTCTTAATCCAAAGTTGGCATAGAAAATAGACTTGATGAGAGTAAACCAAAATATTTTATCACACCTCTTGTCAAATGTCTGTTATCATGATACCAATGACTCTTTCTCTCTCCAACCAACTCGCTCTAGGTCATTCTCTGCCCTGATGTTTGGTGCCTTTGGGCTAGGTCGGGCTGCAGGATCTGTACCAGATTTCTCCAAGGCTAAAGTGGCTACGGGAGAACTCTTCTATCTGGTGGACCGTAAGCCGGAAATTGATACTTTCAGCGATGAGGGAGAAAAGCCGGTACGAGTCTCTTCTATCAGGGTTCCCAGTCTATCGGGGAAATCAGAAATTATTTTACTTTTTTCCAGTAAGGGAAAAAATCAGGGAATCGATAAAAAATAATTTAAATCAGGGGAAAATGTCTAAAATGAGGTAAAATCTGGGAATTTTGATCAGACCAAAAGTTGAAAGCATGGTAGTCATATTTTGTTGCATGTCAAAACAACATCCATTGAATTATGTTTATGGTGGTACTAATTAGTTTTACATTATTGTTTTTTTTTTGCTGAAAATATCTGTAATTCACTGCAACAACTTAGAAAACCTGGAATGAGTTTAAATAATTATCAGGGAATTTTTAAACTTCATCAGGGAAATATCAGGGAATTTTGTTTTCTTGGAATGCTGGAAACCCTGTATATGGCTATGTCTCGCACATGATGATATCATATACATGGATGAGAACAGGCCCACTGCATGCATTCCATATTATGTCTCATTACAGGCAAGCTACAGCGGATCGATCAGCCTCAATAACGTCCGGTTCCGCTACCCTACCCGTCCCGATGTCCCTGTCCTGAGGGGGCTTTCCGTCTCGGTGAACCCTGGGGAAACCCTGGCCCTGGTTGGCAGCAGCGGGTGCGGGAAGAGTACCACCATACAGCTAGTTGAGAGGTTCTATGATCCTCTCTCAGGATCTCTGGTGAGCTATATTTCGCTTTTTTGCATTTCATGCATCCACCTTCCGTAGATGTTTCTGAGCTGTCCGGGTTGTCTGTCCATCCGTCTCGTTTTTGTGCTTGCTTTAGCTCAAGAACTATTCAACAGAATAACATGATTTTGGATCATGTGCAGTATACTTATGGGAGTGACAATGAACTACTAGTAATTCGTTTTTGTGGTAAGGAGGTCAAGGGGTCCAGATCCCAGAGGTTATTATGCACCTCAAAATGCACTGTTTGCATTGAAATGAAAGTGGGGGGTGTTTTGGTATGGCCATGATTTCATTGAGGCTTTATTTGTGTAGAAGTTGTGGTACATGTAGTAGTAGGGTATCTTTCACTTGTCCTGTCTGTTCGTTTCTGGTGGCATGAAATTATTAAAATTGTTGAGAATAAGATGGTCTCAAAGATTTTTGCAATATAGGTGATGATGATGTTGATGGCAATGATTATGACGGTGACGCAGATGATGATGATGATGATCATCATCATGATCAAGATTATCAATGATGATGATTAGGATGGTGATGGCAATATAGATGATGATGATGGCAGTTATTATGACAATGGTGATGATAATGTTGGGTTCTTGTGATGATTATAATGATGATCATGGTATACATTAGAGTGTGTCATCATGACATTTTATTTGAAGTAATTATCAATTTTTAACCACATAATATTTTCTGCCTCTATGTCTTACATTATGTGCCTTTTCTTGTGAATATTTTTTTTTATTTTCCCAGATGTTTGACTCTCACGAATCCTCGCTGCTCAACACCCGATGGCAGCGTGCCCAGGTCGGTCTGGTGTCCCAAGAACCCATTCTCTTTGACCTGTCCATCGCAGAGAACATCAAGTATGGCGACAACTCGCGTGAAGTCTCCATGGAAGAGTGCATCGAGGCGGCCAAGAAGTCTAACATCCATGACTTTGTGGATTCGCTCCCCATGGTATGTGTGTAATTGATCTTGTATAACTTTGGGTCAGAAAAAAGAACAAACAGCAACATAACCCCCAGAAGGTTTCTCTTTTAAGAAATACTACCAACTGAAATTTTACCATTCTGACCAAAACCTCTGTTGATGTTAGCCTACCTGAAAATTAAACAGAGTTTTTGTGGGTTTTCAACTTTTGCCATGCTTGGCCACATATGTTGACTGTATCATGGCACATTCAATTGTAATACTAAGTACCGTACATTTCGTCCCCACCATTAACAGAAATTTCAAACCAACTTTGGATCTTACTGCACACAGCTAAATGTTAGTAGGTATGTCATTGGACCAGTTTCATAAAAACTTACAACTATTGTACATTTACCCAATATTGTAACTTCCATAGAAACCTTAATTGTAATTGGGTGCTGAGCCCTGTTACCATGATAATTACCGCGAAGTTACCGTACACTATTTATGTGAAACAGGCCTGTACATGTATTAAATGGACCATTTTATATTCACTTCTCTTTGCTTTCCCTCCTCCCAATTAACAGAAATACGACACCAACGTTGGCTCGAAGGGCACCCAGCTCTCTGGGGGTCAGAAGCAGAGGATTGCCATAGCGAGGGCGCTGGTCAGGAACCCCAAGGTCCTGCTGCTGGACGAAGCTACGTCGGCCTTGGACACTGAGAGCGAAAGGGTAAGTGACCATTGAAACAGTTTTTCACATCGAAATCCAATTGACTTTAGTCCTGCAATCCATCCCGGAATACTTACAGATCTGTGAGCCCTTTTATGTCTATTATTCAAAATTCTCATATTCTTTTTATTTGTTTCCCCCCCCAAAAAAAAAAATATACATAAACGTAATGGCCTGTATTCTCAAAGAGATTTCAAGTGTATCATAGTTAATGCAGATTTCTTGTATTACCATGCTTCCCTTTTAGTGCCGTTTGCCAAAAGTGCACATTTGATTGGAGTTTTCTTTGTATATGTTGTCATATCAGGGAGGGGAGCTTAAGAGAACACCCTTCCTAGTACGACTATCACAACAACTACATCAACAATACAATACAGAAAAGAGACGAAAATAGAGACAAAATTTGTAAAGTTACCTTAACACTTCTGTTTCATATGCAAAAGCGCCCCCATGCGCTGACAAATATCGCACATGTACATGACAATGTCATGAAATAAGCAAAATTTATGTACGGAAATCTGCATTGTCCATTGTTTTGTACCATGGTACGATTGATGCCTCTTGAGAAAACAGGCCAAACGATTGCTGTTGATATGTAAGAAATCAAACTTTAATAATAGATATATGAAGAAAAGAAAGAAAACAAGCAAGTGAACAAGGACCAAAGATCTTTCTTAGGTGATACCTCTTTGTTACAACAAGACATGATGATAACATTGATTATTACATGTACCTGAATGAAGCATTCTGGAGACAAGATTTAAATGGCTGTTCTGTCAGTCTGATTGATTAACTTCACACAAAATATGTCACAATGGCCTTGCCAGGGTTCAGCTGAATGATCAGGGACCATGATATTCGTACACATCTCCTGCGCAAATTTGTCATTTTCCTGTAGCACCTATGTAGTAAATTATCGGTCCATAACCATGTTCCCATTTCATCAAATCCAAGCGCAAGGCTTTTTTTTGTCAAGTGTATGTGCGTGCCGTGCTTGATGGCTTGCCTGCGCTGTGCACACTTAATGTCACTCAACTCTGGCAATATGATCCTTACAAGGTCCTTAGTTCCTCCTCTTCCACTTCTTTCGTTACCCCCAAAGTCTCCAAAACCTGGGGGAGGGGGGGGGAGATCATTTGTTCACTTATCCTCCAAGTTATGGAATAGCCTCCCTGAAAACATTAAACAGTGCTTGACCTCTGAAACTTTAAAACAATACCTTAAAACATTTTTCGTCAATTCTTAATTTCCTTTATAATCTCCTTAAAAGCGCCTGAGCACTCTACAGAGTGGATTTGGCACGATATAAGTCTAATTATTGTTATTATTTATTATTATTATTTATTGTTATTATCATTACTTCGTGAAATACATATGGTATCTCTCTCGAAGCCAGTGAATGTTACATAAATATTTCTTGGTTTGCAGGTTGTCCAAGATGCCTTGGACGAAGCCAAGAAGGGCCGGACGTGCATCACCATCGCCCATCGTCTCTCCACCATCCACAACGCCGAGAAGATTGCCGTCATCCGGGAGGGGAAGCTGGCAGAGTTTGGCAAGCACGAGGAGCTGATGGCTATGAAGATGCAGTACTATTCGCTCTACACGGCCCAGTCTCTGCAGCAGTGAGCCCCACACTTTGCTTGGCAAGAAGAAACAAGTTTGTTTGGGGAATTATCACCAGGGCTCTGTAACACAAAGGTTTGCGATGAATCGTAATATGAGAGAATCGCATAGATTGGTTCCCAGTGACTATTTTAAACAGAGTGCGCGTGCACCAATGATCTTGATTGGTCATCGGTATTTAGCGATCGATTGCAAACCTTTGTGTTACGGAGCCCTGATCTACCTGCCATTTGGTCTTTCCCCACTTAGTGTAATCCTGAACCATCTGGTTATTGAGATCGGTGTAGACCAACTGAAAATTAACCAAATCATCTGATTTGCTTGATTGCCTCTTGGCCTACATCCACTTTGTCTACTTACCATTTGATCTCATTCTACCTGGTCCAATCCTGGCCACGATATGCTGGTAGACAAGGCGTTTTCTCTGTATTTAATCTACCCTTGGTCATGTACATGTAGATGAAAAACTAGTGTTTAAAGATGTGTATGAAATGGTATAGAGTAGATAACATTTCTTCATGTACATTTATATATTAACACTTTTTCACATATAAGTTATCACACAGTACTTACTAGTTATCATTTGTACTCTTGTGTATTATCTCTGTCCCTGTTAATCACTATTACTCTGTAGGCTGACTTTTGTAGTGGTTCTATGACATATTTTGCATAGATATTTGTAAAAAATATATATATATATATTTAATTTTCTTACGGGCGAAGCACTGCTGCACTTCAAAACCTCTGAACATACTGAATATGGTTAACCCATGAATTAAGTCAAGTGCAGCAAGGGAATTTGGACCAATTTTCAAAAACTTTAAAAGGATACTGAAACTTTGAACAATGTGTTTTCTCAACTACTCACTTACAGGTAACCAGCTACATGTTGAGAATATATGTATTAAATACAAAAAAAAAACATTCCTGATACTAAGATGGGATGAAGTATGAGTGATCTTGCTTTATTAGCGAGTAACATGTTTATAAATGAATGAATGTGGACTTGCTTTTTTTCACATCCATAAAGGGATGATATGTCCAGCTGATTGTTATGTATTTATTCAACTAGAAGTCTATGAATTGAAAAACCAAGCTCACATCCATTCAAAACCATAAAACCAAATGCCTCTACCTCTTCATATTAGCATGTTTTTAAGTCAAATATTCACATTGTATGTACTTTAGTCTAAAGACTGTATATTTGTCCATATTACACTTATATTTTTATATCCGCAAATATTTATCAATGTGTGCCAACTTTATAAGCTGCAAATGGTTGTCAGCTTCACGAAGGAAGTAGGAATGCACATATATTTTCTCTATCCTTCATGTATTTGTACATTTTTTGTTGGTTATACACATATTCATATTTCTGGCTTGCTCATCAAGGGTTGCATTTGTTTCTAAAAGTTGTGACTGATTCAGACTGTGCTATAAGTTGTGGTTGATTTTAATCTGTATCATAGTTGCACTTGCGTCAAAACCGATCTCAGAGTTGCTATTGTTTTGAAATGGGCTCACAGTTGCGATTGATTCGAACCAGTATCGTGACTTTCCTGAGCTGAATCCTATTGTGCATATTCTATGTGCAAACAGAATTTTCCTCGACAATCAAAACCAAAATTATATTATGGCACCTCGTTTCATCTAAATACTGCACTTGGTTTAATGGAATTTTCACCTTTTTTGTATGCAATATCTGTGAGGCTTGATAAAGAAATATTTATTTATACAATAATAACATTGCGATGCTCAGAGGCTAGTACCAATAGGCTAATTGGTATGTTGTTTACTTTAAGTTCTTTTTTGTTTGTGATGATGTATTCCATGAATATTAAGTATTTTACTTGTTAGCAGTGCTTTCATTTTGTTGTTTGAATTTTGGTGTTTTAAACTAATACCCTGGCCACAATGACCTCTGAAGTCTTTACTGTATATACATGTAATTCCAATAGATTTTTTTTAAACAATGATCATCCAATTCTAGTAGTAGCTAATGGGTTGATCCATTCATTACTTTATGCACTTATTTTAATAGACTTTAATTCAGGGACTATCCGGTTCCAGTAAGCAATGTGCTGAAACATTTCTATCCATTTTTATTCACAAATCTATTAGCTGCAGTGTTTGTATCTTGTCTAAATTTGGCTGACTAGTAAGACCTGAAACTGGCTGACTACTGTAATTCATCATCTCCTTTGTTTGCTTTTCCCCATTGACAATTTCAACAGATGGCATTTGTTCTTGTGTTCACATTTCCCCGCAATGCATGAGTTTTGTTGGCATGCGGTAGCTATAGCTATTTTATTTTCAAAGACTACCTAGAGAATAATTTTATTGGTATCCCATCGCAATTTTCTCCACTTGATTTTGTGATCGCTACATGTACACAAAATTTCATTCATGTAGCAAGTTTTGACAAAGAAGTATTAAGAGCATAGTTGAAAGCTTTTCTCTAATAATCACAAATGCTAATCATTATTTGAAAAGTACAATTGTTCCCAACCACCCATATCCCAGGTTGTACTTGTTCACAATGATTTTGTTCTTTCAATGTGTAATATACACTTTATTTCTTTCATATATCATTCATGATATCATCACCTTGTCTCGTTCACTCTAGCTTCATTTCTTTCAGTGCCTTGTGACTCGTTAAAATTTGTGTTTGAATTAGATGTGCATGTGGCCTTACCTATCGAAATCACAAATTATGATTATTGTCACCGACACCTTTTAGAACTTTACATGTATGTTGTAACTTCATGTTTGCAGGGAGAAAGCCTAAAGTCATTCATCCGCATAGGTACCTCTGCGTAAGTCTAACCTTTTGTGACCACATTAATCTTTTTAACTTTGGAATGATGATATAAATAAAATACATGTATATTAGCATTTTCTGGTCTGAAGTAATGCCTCGACAGAGTAGTTTTATTGCTTCTCTGTCCTAATTACAGTGACTTGTGATATTAGATGTGTTCTCAAGTTTGATAACAATCCATTTGTATCTGTACAGATAAGCAAGAATAAGCATAATTTCCATGAAACTCTTGGGGTCGAATGCAGTTATTGGTAGATGCAATGAATCATTTAGCTATTTATAACTGTTGATTTGGGTTTTAAGGCACTCATCATTCATATATGAATATACACCTAGATAAAGTAAAATTCTCCTTTATATGATTTCATCATGTTATGACATCATGGTGAATTATTTCTTTGATAATATTCATATAATGGTTTCACTCGCAAGGCTTGCACAGAAAGAGCCTTAAAAGCAGGCCTTCTCAACCATCAAAGCACTGTATACCTTGATAATTGATTACCAGTGTCCCGTAGCACAAAAGTTAGCGATTAGTCATACACTTGATTTTCGCGATTAATTGTACATTGCATTGAATGCAATCAATCGTAAAAAAAGAATCTTGTACAGTGATTGCTAAGCTTTCTGTTACAAGCCCCAGTATGCAAATAGAAGAACGAACCATCTCTAGGTCGAATTGAGTTAAGCATGATATATGTACTGTAATATCGTTTCCTGTACATGAGCCATCTTTTGTGTAATTAATGCTCAGGAATTCCTCTCGAAGGTGCCAGAAATGAATAAGAAACTATGTCACAAAATACTTCTGTGACAAAATTAATTTTTCTTTTATTGATTTGCTTATAAAGGGAACTGCCATGGACTTGTTAGATTCATATGCGCAACTTGTTCAGATGTAGAATGGTTTAAAGGTAGCACTATTTAAGATTGTCAGGATATTCATTCATTCCATACTTAAATGTACCTGAGCTGCACCAAAGATACTAGAATGAGAGTCTTTCACATAGAAATATTTATTTTTCGTCAGAACAGACTTAAATTTGTTTTATTCTTTTGTTCAAGCCAAAACATAACGTTCATGGTGTTTGCTCTGCAAGGCCAGTCGGTTAGATGTGTTTGGAATGCTTGAAATCCCTTCTTTATAATCTGTATTTACATGTTAGTGAATATCCATGTCTAGGGAGTGCTAATGAAAGTCATATTGAACTTAAATGCTGTGAATCAAGTGTCAATGTAAATATAGGCCTTTTCACACGTGAATCTTGAATCATCATTGTATTGATGATTGCAATTCGTCTTTAGAATCATCAGACCTTTCACACGTTCACTCGAAAACTGTGATTTGAATTTGAATTCCAGAGTGAAGGCGGTATGTGTCCTTGGTGACTTGTCAATCAAAGCACTGCATCGATACAATGAGTGCATGACAATTGCATTGTCTACGGAAGTACTTGAAAAGACACATAAGCTCCGCCCCTAGAAAGATGTTTTGGAGGTCATGCCTATCACATGTAAAATTTGTACCGTAATTTGAGTGAAATAAAATGGAATTCACCTCCGGAGTAAAATTTGAATTTGTGATTGTGATTAGCGTTAGTGATTCTAGTTGGTTTCACATTGTGATAAAAATTTGTCATTAGCCTTATTTTTCACTGGAATCATCATTCAAATTATGATTTTCTTTACCGTGTGAAAGAGTGGTAAATATTGTGAAATATTATGACGTCTTGATATTAACCTGTTGCCCACATGAACCGAATACTCCCTGTACAAAGTCAATAGGAATCAGAGAATTTACATGTAATTCCCAATGAGAGTAATCTGACCTTTGCAGAGATCGATGTATCACATACATGTACTTACAAAATGGAATCTACCTGTTACTCAAACTTCTAACTATAAAACTTCTTTGTGACACCTACCCCAATTCTCATCCCGCCACCTTTAGTCTGAATAACATTGGACATGTTTTCTTTGAGCTCTCACATTTATCTTTTTTTCATACTAAATGTACCAGGTGGCTGTTTCGTACCTTATGAGCCGCTGGTGATTCTTAATTTGGTGTATATCAGTTACCACGAGAAAGGATCAACAGTTGTTCGTAAAATTGCTTGTAAGTTGCAAACAGATTTTTTGAAATGCCTACCATTACTGGTCTTTCACTCAGCAATGTTCAAAATATACCCATAGCCTACACTGCAGCTGTGGAAGATGCACTAATGGCTAAAATCAATATCAAATTAGATGAAATCAAGTGTAACTATGTGATTTGATTGGCACTTGGTTTTTAGAAATTGAATTTAGCTTTGTATGAACCTCCCTGTATAGGTTTGATGTTATATTTTTTCTTTTTCACAGATCTTTAAGTTCTAGGGCCAAATATGCAGAAGTATGAGGGACATTTGAATACTTGTGTAAATAGATCTTCATTTAATGCAGAACTTGTTTCATCAAATTAACAGTTTCCAATGCTGTATTTTTATGCTGAAAAGAGTTTTTTGTGAAAGAGTACTGCTTTTATATTTGTAAAATAACTGAATAATTATATTAGTCTGAGAGATTGTATTTAGTAAATATGTACATTTGCATAATGAGTAGAGCATTTTAGATATAGAGATCTATTTTTGTAGGGAAAGTCTTTCTGCATTGCAATACTTAATAGACATAGAATCAGCTGATGAATTATGAATACATGTATAACACATGACTTACATCATCTGGTCTGGAAAAAAACTGTTCCGTCTATATCATAGGCAAGTATTGATTTCTGGAAGGTTGATTTAACTGGTGATTTTGCTGCTTATTATGCTATTTGAGATGTCTTTATTGGAAATCACTTGCAAGCATTTGTTTTGTAAGCTGCACTCAGTAATCATTTACATGTCATTGTCCCAAAAGTCTTCACATCGTGCGATCAATTTGTTTTTCTTGTACATATAGTATGGTATATGTGCATGTATGTTGCAAAACATAGAAATACTTGATTTATAGATATAAAATCACTTCTTTGCGAAAAATAAAACATTTTTGCCACATTTTGTACAGTTATATTGAATTGTTTCAAAAGTATACAAGATGAGTGTTGAAAATTGTGGCACAGAAATTATAGAAGGATTCGGAAGTGTCTTGAATGTAATACATGTCATTGTCTGCCTTAATTTTAATAAGATTGGAAAGATTTTCATAGTTATGCAGAAATTCAAAATAAATGGAAATAATTGGAAACACTGGAGTTTATCATATTGCCTGTTATAAGACAGTGTGGGCTTCATGTGTTTTGTATTACTGCAGTGATGAAAGTTGCTGATTTGTAATTATCACCAAAGCAGTCTATGTTAGGTCTTCGCATTGTAAGATAATTTTTTGAATGCATTATCGTTGACATAGCATAATATGTAACAAAATATCGATATGTTTCAGTTATAGATGAAGAATGACTTAATTGTTAAAAAAATTATAGTTTTAGCTTTTGTATTTTATTTTAAAAAGTCATACAAGTTGTGATGTTTAAAGTTTTGGCAAGGACATTATTAATGGCTCATAAAGTGTCTTGAATGTAGCATAACATCATTATTTTAAATGCCTTAATTCAAAAGGAAAGATATTCATAGTTTTTACCAAAAAGAAGTTAACATGAATTTATTGGGAAATCATTGAATTATACAGTTTGTCTGTAGGACAGTATGAGCATTATGCACTTTTTACTAAAACAGCAGTGGTGAAAGTTTTTATATGTAGTAATCATCAAATAAACTATTTTGCAACAACATTATTATTAATGGCCTGCATCATATATGCCAGATGTTTTTAGTATTTCATAAACTGGATATCTTAATGTATTATGCAAATATATTTAATTGTGGTTATTCATTTGAACTTTTCGTTATTTGTAGGGCTAAAGCAGTTAGTTACATTGGCATTGGAGTCACTGCAGTTATATCGTATACCTGTAACTCTAATATCTCCCGGCTGATTTTTTAAACGGGTTTAAAGATATTGATGTGCCATTGGAAGTACATCTGTGTTGGTTGAAACTAACAAATGATTAAACTTTTGCTCTCAACACACACAAAAAAATCTTGAAGAGTTCCCTCAATTTTAGTGACTGCATCCTTCCTCATGATGTCGGCGGGCTGTTAATGACAGTTTCAACCTTATATTTTACTTATAGTCAAAAAGGTATCATACTTTTAAATGGAGCATTTCTCGATTATCCTCAAAATGTTTTAGTTTTGAAATTTTGTAACATCCAACCGACATTAGTGATGTAAGGCATTGGAAGGGATGATATGCCTCCATGGTCTTTAAAGACAGGTTTCGAACTAACCTGAAGTTAAACAAGGTGCTGGCTATGATGGTATTTTCTTTCCACATACACTGTATTCAGTTTAGTTTAACCATGTAAATTATATATTATAAATCCTAATCATTGGGTACATGTGTTGTGTTTTGTTTTTCATCCAAATTGAGATAATAAATGTTATTTAGAAACTAATTTGGCTTGCAATTGTTTTATTTGGTTGTCAAACTCTTAAGGGTATATCATATTAAACTTTGGATTGAAGTTATCTGCTGACCCCCCCCCCCCCCCCCCTCTCTCTCATTTTCCCATGATTTTATTTTGCTAAGTTCAAACACAGGTCAAAGGGTGCTCCCGGCTGAAAATATTTGTATCTGAATAAATAAGAGTAAAATTCACATAGCAAACTTGAAAATTTCATCAAAATCAGATAACAAAGTTATTGCATTTTAGAGTTTAGCAATATTTTGTGAAAATAGTTATATGTGCATCATTGTGAATATTCATTAGGTGGGCTGATGATGTCACATCCCCACTTTCCCTTTTCGTATGTTATTACATGAAATCACTCGTTTCATTTTTCATACTTGTGCCGCCTTTATAATGAATTAAGTTGTAGTCATGAATATCGAATGCACTAAATCAGTTGTCAAACCAATTTTTCCAGTTCTTGGTTGAAATTTGCTTGAATTAATCTAATTTCATTATAATAAAATACAAAAGAACCAAGTGGGGATATGACATCAATTTGCTCATTGCTCATTGAATATTCATGAAGACATGCCTATAACTGTTTCACCTGAATAATGCAAATCTTTGAAATGCCACAACATTGTTATTCCTTGTCCGATTTTTGATGAAATTTGCAGTGATTTATCTGATTTCTTTTATCTATTTAAATCGTATCATTCTCGGCCCGGTGCATCTCTTTAATATTGATATTTTGCAAAATGTAGAAACCATAAAACAGCAAATACATGAATACGCTTGAACTCGAGAAGTAAAAGTTTCAAAAAGTTTATAGACAAGAAATAGTTATGATTAGTACACCATCATGATAGTAAAATAATCTTGTAAAATGTAAACGAGAATCAGCCTAAAACATAATATTACAAATCGTCCATTCGGTAATGCAAAATGACCCAGACTCCCTAATCCAGAAATATTGATAATTTGTGTGAAATTTGTTTGTATGCACTTGGTCTACTGATTTTATTGTCTAATTGTCATTTGGTCTACACGACGGTTGGTCTATCTTCCATTTAGTCTAATCCTGCATGGTCTAATACCCAGTTGGTCCAGTGCATGCTTAGTCTACTTATCATTTTGCACGCAATTTGTCAAAGAAACATTTTTGGTTCATGAACAAGCTAATTGACTAGACTCGTGGTGTCGCTCTAAGACAAGAGGACATTAGACAAGATGGGTAAAGCCAATTAGAAATTAGACCAAATGGTATATGGGTTAAATTGGCAATTAGACAAAGTGGTAGTTAATAGATGAGACCAAGTGGAAAGTATAGATAAAGTAGACCAAATTGCAATCTTTCCCGGAAAACAACTACGAAATTCTCAGCATCTATATCATAATTCATACATTGGTGATAAAAATGCTTAAATTCTCTACAAATCTCTTAATTTCTGGAAGTTCCATAGTCAAATTGGCAACTCTGGGTAACATAACCCACAACACACAAATGATATGATATAACTCATAAATAATATGTGTTTTTAGCTGTCATGTGTTTAAATGTGAAACATGAATCATAACCAGAGACATTACTAAGACGTAAATAAAACTTTTGGTAATATTCCTTTTCTGCTTTTTTTTTTAATTTCTAGTATCAAGCATGGATTAATGTGCCAGTATCTTTCAAAATGCATTACTAAAAGCTGAATTTAGAAGCTTGCTCAATAAAAGTACTGAATATACGTAAGTGCACCATCACAATCAGCTTAGTCCCATAGACTTATGAAAGCAATAACCATCAGGATGATAATCATAATCCTGAAATATCCTTTTACTCGAACTAATGACCTATATATATACATGTACATTTCATTACTATCATCAAAATATCGTTGACGTCTTTGTGATACATTCCTTATACCTATATACGTTTTGTGTATCAGTATTTTCAATTTTGCTATTTTCTTCTTTAACTAATGAATCCGTGTACGTAAACTCATACATTTCAGCCATTTGATGCAGTATGTGCATCATTATTTTAGGAACATACTACCAGACGCTAAATATAATATATCATAAAAATTATGAATATGTGAGTATATCTGAAGATTTTGTATCGGCCTATATTAATTCATATCAGAAAGCACAGACAATATTATCTTTGCATGGGCATTATAATCTCATTAATTTTATACCATGTAAGTAAAAAAAAATCTTCACATCTCACAAATACCCCAGATTTAAGGAAAAAAATGTCGTGAACACATAATTATTATATAGTGGCTTTAAAGAGCATGTTCTCCAAAATAATATCATCCCATATTTATGTGGTACATGTTAACGTTTGGATGACCTGGAGGTATTTTTTGCAGTGATATAGATTTTGATTTGTGCCAAATTACGGCATGACTACAATGAATGAATCCAGATGTCAATGATGTCATAATCCTACAAGTGTTGCATTGAAATCCATTTCAACACATCTTCTCAGCAATTTACATTATAATTGTTAAATAAACACATTTTAGTATCGATTCCCAAGTTAATTTCTTTCAAAATGGATTAACAAAATATGTAGTTCTAACTCATGACGGGTTTTGGCATCTGGTTTCATTCATTGCAGTCGTGCTTTACTTTGGCGCAAGTCAAAATTGACATCACTGCAAACAATACCTACTGATTATCAAAGCGTGAGGAAATACCACATAAATATGTTATCAAATTATTTGGGAGAAGATATTCTTTCCAGCAATAATGCGTTCATGACATATTTTGAGGATATGTAAGGTGTCAATTTTTGTTTTACTCACACGATATAATGAAAATGTATTTTCAGATAAATCAAATCTGCAATACCATTGTTACCATGGGTAATATTCGTATATACAAAAATAAAAACTAAGCATGAAGAATACAAAAACAAAGATTGAAACACTACTACATCGGATAATTTTGATTTATTATAAAGATACATGTATTTGCAAGACTATTTTTGATACGTAGTGTAAATGAATCATCTTCTTTAAATTGACATTCAAAAGCCTTAGTCTTCGCATTAAAAGTATTGGCTTCAGGTATTTAAAAAATAGACTTCGATGTTATTTTTGTTATGACTGGGAAAAAATGCGCGATTGTAATTTTTTTTATTACAAAAAATGTAAATGCATCAAAGAAGACAATTATATCAGTTCAAGCCTCGCAATAAGAAAATAATTCAGCAATATGTTTATGTATTTAAAGAAATTTACACTATCAGATTTTAGCTATATAATAAGTACCTTTTTTCTGATACCCGCCACCACATACAGAATGACACCTCCGCCTTTGAATAAAGAACATATCACGAAATTTTGATCAGTGATACAAATGATCATATACTGAATCTATGTCGTCATGTATGACGTCATATTGACGGCATCTATGGACCTGGAGCGTATTTTTGAGAAGTCACCGTCATTGGCTGAGCTTGGCCGTATTGGACCTGTATTAAAAAAAATGAATACGAATTTAACTCTTATATCTACTTCAGGTCGAGGGACATAAACCATTAATTCAAAATAAAAGTATATAGGCCTATTGAAATAAAAGGGTAACATTATCCAACCAAATGCAGGTGCTCGGAGACGATTTTTGTAGAGGGGTGCTGGCTTGGGGAAAAGATGACAAGCAGCAAACAAAAAAGGGTGGGTCGGAAAAAAATGACGATTTGGGTCAAATTTCTACAAACCAGCCTGATTTTCAGGGGCGATACCTGTGGTGAAAAACATCCCTACAGCACTCCACTTCCAAAGGCCATGACCAAATGCTGAACCAAAAACCCAGGGACATAACTTTACCAAGACAAATTGGACTTTCTTATACTCTTTATCCCTTTTTGTCCTATTTTATTTAATTCGTCCCCCACTCCCCTCTCAAGCCCCTCTTTCTTTCTCTCTTCCGTGCATCTTTGCTGCCCTCATCATAGCTCATGCTTTCTAACTGTCTACAGGATGGTTCAATTCATCCGAATGTATATAAATTCATGTTTCGAATCCCCCACAACAACAAAAATCGCCTCCAAATCCCCCCCCCCCGCATATCGCACCTGTCCACCCAAGGCCCCTGAGTATCTTCGAGTGTCTTACCGTGGTAGTAGTGCCTGGGGCGGACGAGGACTTGCCACAGCAGCACGGGTGTCCACCGCAGCAGTAAGCAGCACCCACAATAGCATTGATGAACTCGATCAGGGCTAGCACAGCGAGAATGGCATGGACAGCAAGGGCACCCTGAAAGAAAAGATGATTTAAAAAAAAATTGGGTTGGTAAGAAAATTAAGGTGGCTAATAATTCATAACGCTATCTAAATGCACAACAAACGAGCTAGCAGCGTGGGGATGACATATTATGGACTGGAATAGAACCCTAAAAGAGAAGAATTATAAAAAACGACTAGAGTGAAAATTAAAGGAGAATGAAACCTTTAGAACAAGATAGCTTGTGTGAAAGCAGAAAAATCAAAGAAACAGATCAACGAAAGTTTGAGAAAAATCGGACAAATAATGAGAAGGTTAAGAGCATTTGAATATTGCGATCACTAATGCCATGGAGATCCTCACATTGGCAATGCGGCAAAGATGTGTGATGTCACTGATGAACAACTCTCCCCATTACACTAGTATATATTTCACTTAAATTGCCTCTTTTATCACATCTATCAGTAGATCATGTATTCTTTCTATAGGAGGGCATGTAATACAGATTTTTAAAGAATATATCCCGGATAAAAGTTTGTATCTACATAAGAAAAAGCAAAAAGAGACATTTTGAGGTATTTTATAGCTCATCAAAGGGAAAGTTGTTCACATGTGACATCACACACATTGCCAATGAGAGAATCTCCAGAGTATTAGTGATTGCAATGTTCAAATGCTCATAGCTTTCTCATTGTTTGTCCAATTTTTCTCAAACTTTTTTATTGTTAAATTTTTTATTTCTGTGTTTCAACACAAGTCTACTCATTCCAAAGGTTTCATTCCCCTTTAAGCAGACACAATCATGACTGATTTTGTACATTCATAGTAAAAAAATACACAAGGTTAACTTATATATCAACTCTTGAACAATTGTGGACTTATTCAGCGCAATAAATTTGTCATATTTTTTTCATTTGTTTTGTTTCTCATCGAGTAATTATCTTAAAGGGAAAATCAACCTTAATTGGTAAAAAAAAAACGTAAGTGGGAGAGGAGGATTTTTATTTTTTTAATGGAAAAAGTAAGAAAGAAATCGAACAAGAAACAAAAAATGTATCTGCTGGAAAATGAGATGACATTAAACATATCATGGATAACTGTGAACTTCAAGATAAAAGAAAATTACAATTGCAAAAATGCGTTTTTATACTGCTTTCTAAGGACAACTAGTAGAAAATGAAAGTAAAACGATAAAATAAGATTTTGTTTTAAAGTCTAAATACATCACAAAATTAGACTTTTGTCTTGAAAAGGACAAAACTATTTAGAGTAATAGTAAAAGAAAACTATCATTTGAATTCAATAAAATTTTTGATCTTTTTCAATTTAGAAAATCACTTTTCTTATGTTTTGCTGTGAATAATTGACATTCCAAATGAGAATGAGTATGTTGATTGTTATGTAGAGATTATACTTAATGTACTATCCTCATTAATATTATTTGCTATTTTGTATTAGAAGTGTGATATGGAGTTTCTGTGTAACACTCATATAATACGGTGTTACTACCTAAATACGTGTATTGAAGAAAAAAAAGCAAATTAAAGAAAAATAAACATTTGAAATACCGTACTATGTCAAAACTTGAGTAAAGTATATGAGTTAAGTTAAGTATATGAGTTATCAATGTATCTATTTGCCAATGTTTATAAAGAGATTATATTTCATTTGCCATATGTACTTCATTTTGTACATGTCAAGAATTGAAGTTATTATGAAATAAAAATCCCTCAATGCGAAAAAAACTCCTTCAATAAAAAAGTTAATATTTCCTGTCCGATATTGTTCAAACTGTCACCTTTCTGCTTTTTCAGGTTTTCTTATCCTCTCAGAAAAAAATAATTTCCATTTGGATTGGATTAATGGTATTATCTCAAACAATTAGTGATATGACCTCTTTTTTCTTCTATCCTCAGATCCAGGTTTAGGATAAATATGCGAACAGTAAAAAGTAAATGGGCAACAATGATATTTCTTATATCTGAATATCGTTTTTATATCATTTTTTTATAATATATTGTGAAATTGTTCACCCCCAAAACATAGCATTTTATTGTGTTTTTTTTTGTTTTGCAAATCATAGCTGTAATCAGACTCTACTCATTTATGCCAACATTAATCCTGAAAATATGAAAGAGCAATACTTCGATCATCTTCCGAATAGTCGGACGAGTGCTTTTTAGGACTTACATATGAACGTTCGTAGTTGCAGATGTAGGTGGAATCGAACCCAATGAAACTGTAGTAGCAACTTGTATAGTACGACAGAACAGCCGACACAAAGGCTTCGTAAGCTAGCATTCCAATTGCTATCCAACTACATAAGATGCCCATGATCATGTATCCGATGATCTGAAAAGGAAATGACATCACGATTGCAAGTTATGTAAGTATTTCGTTTTACTAAAAAAAAATGTATATATATATATATATTTTTTTTTTTACTTCAACTGATGCGCGATCAAAGTTATTACACACTAATTGGTTTGATGTTGTGAAAACAACAATTTCTCTATCAATTACACACATTGGCCCCTCCTCCCTCCCTTCCCTCCCCCCAAGTTTGATGCAATACAAAATGTTCCATCATCATCATTATCATCATCATTATCATCATCACCATCATCATATTCATTATAATAATCCTCATCATTATCCTCATCATCCTCATTATCACCCTCATCATCAACATTGCCATCATCACCATGATCATCATTATCATCATCACCATGATTATCATTATCCTCATCATTATCATTATCATCATCACCATCATTATATTCATCATCATTATCATCACCATCATCATCATTCATCATCATCATCATTCATCATCACCATCATCATTTTCATCATCACCATCATCATCGTAATCATCTTCATCATCATCATCGCCATCATCATAATCATTATCATCATCATCATCGTCATCACCATCATCGCCATCTTCATCAATCATCACCATCCTCATCATCATCATCACCATCATCATCATTACCATCATCACCACCATCATCATCATAACATCACCATCATCATCATCATCATCATTCTTCATCATTCTTCATCATCACCATCATTATCATCGCCATCATCATCACTATCATCATCATCATCGTCATCATCATCATCATCGCCATCATCATCTTCATCAATATCATCATCATCATCATTCTTTATCATTCTTCATCATCGCCATCATCATCATCATCATCGCCATCATCAATATCATCATCATCATCATCACCATCATCATCAATCATCCTCATCATCATCTTCATCAATATCATCGCCATCGTCATCATCACCATCATTATCATCATCATCTTCGCCATCATCATCATCACCATCATCATCATCGCCATCATCATAATCATTATCATCATCATCGTCATCACCATCACCATCATCATCAATCATCACTATCATCATCATCATCATCATCACCATCATCATCATTACTATCATCACCACCATCATCATCAATCATCGCCATCATCATCATCATTCTTCATAATTCTTCATCATCTCCATCATCATCACTATCATCATCATCGTCGTCATCATCATCACCACCATCATCATCATCGATCATCATCATCATCATTATTACCATCATCATCATCATCGCCATCATCGTCATCATCATCACCGTCATCATCATCCCAATCAAGATTTTAAAATGCACCCTGCATACTTACAACGCAGGATTGCTTGCTCTTGCTCACTACTCCCAAAATTCCGGTCGGGATAATGAACTGGATACAAATTAAAACGACGAGGTTAATAATCAATGTAACACTCACACTTTTATATCAGGGTCCCGCGGTTACAAAATGAGATGCGAATCAAATGTAATACCTTGGTCACATTTGCTCTACGGCGAGTCGAAAACGGCCGTTTTATTAGTTTTAATTCAAACCACCTATATGTAGTTGCTACAAAAAATGTTAAACGACTGTTTCCGACTCGCCGTACGGCCACCGTAGAGCAAATATGAACAAGGTTCAAGTCTCAAATTGCATGCAACCTACAGTGGTGCTAAAAAGTTTTAGTGAACCCCATCGGAAAATGCACTCCTTCATGCTGAGTTGTAAATTGAAACAACAACACTATGATGTCCGGCTAGCCCAGAGAAACAAACTATATTGAATGTAAAATTCGATCACCTGAATTCACAATTACATATCTAAAAGATGACAAATTTTGAACACTTATAATATTTTTATGTTAATTTTCTTGTGGGGTTCGCTAACTTTTCAACACTACTTTATTCATAAACCAATCAGAGGTACCCATTTAAGGACTTTTTTGGTTTCCTTCAAGTTCAACTCTAACTGAGTCAGTATTAGTGATGTTGGGAATTATATCATTCTAATACAATCCATGATTTGCTTGGGTTATTGGATATTTCTCTCTAATTTGAGAGACAAAATTACACTGATTCAAAGATAATAAACATGAGAACAAGCTTTTATGGGGGGGGGGGGCTCAGGTAAAAATAAGTTTTCAGGTCAAGCGTTAGATGTCAATTAAAGCTAAGAGCTACAGATGCTTTTCGTGCCCCAGAATAAAATAAGCCATTTAAGCCAAGTGTTAAGTACACACAAAATAAGTAAAGCGTTTAGTGCCCAATAATTGTTTTTGGTTATACACTCGGCACCCAATAGGCATGTGCAGTCCAAACATTGGTTGCCCAACATATTAGAGAATGCTCACTCTAAGATTTAGGTGCAAAAAATATATTAAGACCTTAGGTCAATGGCATACAGATGGTGGAGGCTTGGGGCCATGCCCCCTCCCCCCCCCCCAAAAAAAAAAAAGAAAAAAACGAAAAAAACGAAAACGAAAAAAAATAGAGGAAGAGTATTGGGAAATGAAAGGAAAGGGGTAAGATGTGATATAATATTTTCTGAATATTATAGTCTATTAATCTATCGCAAATTGAATTTTTATTGTAAAAGAGTAAACAATTGTGGCTTGTTCGCTTTGCTTGCTCTGGACTTTTTGGAAACTTTGTGACAGCCGCTATGTTCCCTCTCGCTTTTTCTGTTTGTATTGTTTGGAGGGGGAGGCATTGCGACACTATCTTAGCAATAACCCGTCTCACCATCGTAAATTTCCAAAATAACTATTAGAAAAAAAATCGGGAAAAATGAATAGAATGATGGTCTAACTTACAAGGATAGCAGACCAGATTCCGTAACCGATTTGAATCACAGGAAAAGCGTACGCAACTCCACCGAGTATGATAGATAAGATAGCAACAATGAGATGAATCACTCCGGTGACCAGTCCGGCTTTCCCGCTGAAGTGTTCGGCGGTATCCATGCCGCAACATCCTTGGTTAGAACCAGTCTAAAATGGGGCCAAAAGATCAAAGAGAAATCGGTCAAAACAAAAAGCAGTTAATTAAGAAGCTAAAGGGTTAATAATTCTCACAAAACAGAATTAAATGTGGACTATTGTATTTAGTCGATATAACCTTCTTTCTAACTTCTCAATATCAATTTTCTCTCTCGTGACATAATCCTCAACTGTAGTATAAAAATGAAACTAAGTACGCCAACCCCTTCGTCCCTCAACTTTCTGTGGTTTTGAAAAGTTTTTCGTGGCGGCACCGGGAGAAATAAGAGCATGTACCCCCCCCCCCGAAATTTGTAACATGAAAAGAAAAATGACATGAGGTACACACATTTCTTTCTTGTCTGCCTTGACCTTCACATTTTCAACATGCCCCACCCTCCCAGAATCTTTAAACATCCTGGAACTGTCACTAAATTTTGTTAGAAATAACAATTTCTGTGTAGTTTTTGGTTAATCGTTGACATGTAATTGAATAATATAAAGTTAATTACTCATGCATTTAGCAAATTTGTTGCATTAAAACAACTGGTCACGCGTAATAGCTTGGTACTTCTTAGCTAACGTTAGAATATATTTTTGTTTAAGTGTGCGAAGTATAATATTATTGTATTTGTATTTGTAAAGTAATCAATATCTAATTGATATCGCATTGTTCAAAATAAATTAATAAATCAAATATGAAAAAGACAGGTCATATCGCCGCTCCCTGTGGAACGCCAGATTTCCAATGTTCTTACATGGTACACGTGCGTAGTAGCTGGCGCCCCTTGGGTAACCACGACTTGCTGACCGGGCGGATAGACTACCCCTGGTTGACCTTGAGGGTATGCCACCGGTTGACCTTGTGGGTATGCCGGTTGACCTTGCGGGTATGCCGGTTGACCTTGCGGGTATGACCCTGGAGGTGGATAAGCGGCATTCTGTTGGTTGTAATCGGGTGGGGCAGCCATGTTGAACTTGTAGATGAAGTCAGTTCACCTAAAGAAAAAAATATCAGATATTTCATTTCATTAATTACGTCTCCAACATTTACAATATGTTTTGTTCCACACATCTTGATACATAAACAATAGAACAATGAAAATATATGTTATGATAATCAAGATAACTATTCAAACATGTTTAAAATGTGGAAGGCTACTGAAAGCGAAGCTTGTAGAGTGCAGCCTCCTTATAAAATATTCGTGTAAACAGTTTAAACAGAAACAAATACAACATAGTGAGAATTTGGGCATAAATCCAGTTAAATGTTAAGTTAGTTTAAAAAGGAAAGAAAGAGTAAATTAAAGAAAGCAATATCAAAAGTCTCCAGATTTCTGCCCTTGCACTCAAAGGTAATATCACGGAGCAATAGGAAACGAAAAGCGTTCACAAAACAGTGTTCGCAATGCTATATAAATGATATAAAACAAATTGGAAGAATACAATGTTTGAGTGATGGAGAGTTAAATCAACTGACGAGTATCTTGAAGAAACTTTTTTAGCTTAAAATTAAAAGAATTTAGGCTTGGGAATCTTTGATAGTATTATCAATACTACTACTACTACTACTACTACTACTACTACTACTACTACTACTACTACTACTACTACTACTACTACTACTACTACTACTACTACTACTACTATACTACTTCTACTAACATGACTAATACTACTACTAATAATGATGATAATGATAATGCATATAGATACAGGATTTAAAGTGGTATTTAATTCTTTTATGTTGTATTTTTGTGTAAGGAATGACATAGTAATTGGTTTAATTCATCGAGATCAGATTTTATATAGATATCATCCGTTTTATCCTGCTTTTTGTCCGGTAAATTCACGTCAATTATGTCTGTTGATGCGATCTAACCATGGCATTTATTTGTCATGCATGTTATTGCTACAGATCTATTAATGTGTTTAGGAACCAGCAAGTTTGAAAAACACAATCAATGATTTACGACTTTAAGACTATAAAAATAACCACTGTGCTTCAGTTTTGCATAAAAATAATGGCACCATATTACATTAATCCAGTAACAAATTTATATCGTAAAACCTCCTGTCGATTCTTGTCTGTACACATATGCTGTTTTCATCTTTCTTTTAATACGCTCTTTTTCGGCAACATAGGCCTACTGTCAACACAATAATAAATTGAGTAAAACTCTATCAAATTTTGGGAAGTCTTAAACCAGTAATGTGTGCTTTGGGTAAAAACCCAGGGTGAAAACTACGCAGTATTGGTTGAAAACTATGTACCCAGAGTTGGATGAATTTTTAAAACCAATTATTGTTCTGTGGACAGTATATGTTTCGTAACATTTTGAAAGGATATACTTGGTGTGTTCTGGTATTATGTGAGAGTGTGACTCACACTGTAAAAATGCTACAATCAAACAGTGTGGAGACCATTCCACACTGTGGATATCTCTCCAGTGTGAATGTTCACGTTGTGTGAAGATGTCATTCACTGTGTGAAAATGCTGGGATTAACAGTGTGGTTACAGTTCCAATCTATGGGCATCGCTCTAGTGTGCATGTTCACGGTGGGTTTATAAATATTGTGTTTACATGTAGTGGACTGTGTAACAATGTGGTGCACACTGACAAAGTGTTCCAATTTTAGCAGTTTGAAGAGAATTCCATACTATGAACATCTCGGCAGGGGGGGGCGTTCACATTGTGATGTTCACAAGGTGAAGTATAAGTAAGCACTGAACTAAACTCGACAAAATGTTCAAATTAACCGTGTAAAGATTATTAAACGAAGTGGAAACATCTGCATGTGAGTTTTTTGCGGACTATGTGACAATGTTTCAAGTGCAATTCGTAAAGTCAAAATGTTAACATTGAACAGTGTGAAGACTGTGGACATCTACACTGTGAAAAAAATATTGGGCAAAATTTAAACCAGCTCAAGGGTAATTATGTGTCCAACCAATTTGGGGCAGTACTTCACCCAAAACGGGAAGCATATCCAGTAAGGTTAATACATAAGCAGCAATTACAAATGGGCAAAATTTTCATCACACTGGATAAATAAAAATACCCCAAAGAAATGCTCAACGTTGGTTGGATACATAATTACCCTCATGCAGCATTTTTACCCAATATTCTAAGAGTGTAGAGACCTCGATCCAGTGTGACTGTCTACATAGTGGACTATGTGGAGGTGTGATTCACTCTAAAAAGTGCTCAAATCTAACAGTTTGAAGTTAATTTCACACTATAAACACCTCTACAGTGTGGGTGTCCTGAGTGTGTTGACATGGTGGACTACACAGCAAAAACACCGTTGTTAAATTAACACCAACCTGGTATCTATATCGGCCTATACACCTCAGAGGTGTTGGAACAACACCGGTTATAGGCTGAAACCGACTTGGCATTTAAGCAACACCAATTAGTGTTAAACCAATATCGGTTTGATTCTAAAGTGGCGTTGTTTCAACACTTCTCTGGTGTTAACCGATATAGATACCGGGCTGGTGTTAAATTAACACCGGCGTTTTTGTGGTGTATGCGAAAATGTGAATCACAATTACAAACTACTCAAATTAAACAGTTTAACGGCGAATTCAGACTGTGCTCCATATGGGAACACACTATGCTACAGCGTGCTCTTTAGAGCCCAAAATAAAAACGAAAACCGTATACCAAGGGCAGCATAAGTTTATCAAATGAAACCAGACGTACATTATCATATTTGAATTAATTTCATTTCATGCATGGTTGGAGTATACTGCAGATGTTTTAGGTCGTGGTATACTGTTTAAAGGTAATGGATATCATGAATTTAGTTGATTATGAGTTCCTGCATGTAAGTAATGAAAAAAAGATATATCCGATTATCCATTTTATTCAACGTGTATACTTGGCAGGAATTATTTCACTGAAATGCATCTGCGTCGCTATCGTAAAGAATTACTGCCGCCAAATTAAAGCCAGGGGAATAATATTCATTTCATTGGACGTGCATATAGAGACGTTATAGTCATTATGCGCTGTGCAATAAGTGTGTTTAGTTTACTATTTTATTGTTATTATTATTATTATCATTATTATCCCAATTATTTTCATTATCATAATTGATATTATTTTTATTTTTACTATTATTATCATTACTGTTATTATTATTATAATTATTACTATTATTAACATCATTATTATTATTGTCATCATCATCATCATCATCGTTGTTGTTGTTGTTATTTCAGAATACTTTAATGGGGGCGTTGCAAGGAGCTTGCGTGGAACTCCGAAGCTATCGTAAGCCATTTCAGGAATAAGCCCAATAATGCAATGCATATATCTGCTGATGATTTGTGTACAATCGCAACTTACAGCTTTCGTCAAGTTTCGTGCAATGCCATATTATGCTTCAAGTGGGGATTTAGACTTGATATGTGAACGCATATAACGCCCCCAATTATGTAAGTCCCTCTTTAATACCAGGAGCCCGTCTTGCGTGAAGAATTACGATTTATTTTATTTTCATTTTATCTGTTTATTCGTTTCTGCATGTCATGATAATGTACATAGTGTAACCATCACAAAATTGATTACATTGAATTTTACATAATGTATCATTATGATGATTAACATAACATTTACATATAACAAGGTTGCAGACATGCAGTGGTATGACAAAATAAGCAGATGCTTGAGCTGTTGTCAGACCTTTGGATATATGAAATGCATACATAAATATAAAAACAATAGTGAAAAGTCAAAACTAATGATTACACAAAGAATTAAGGAAAAGAAAAAAGAAAAACAGAACAAACAAATAAACATAATGATTATGTTCCACAACTATTTACAAATATTTACAAGGAGTGTGTGAGGCGTAATAATAATTGAAATGATATCAATCCTTCAGTTTAAAATGCGAAATACAAGAAAATGTGTCTTGCTAAAATAAATACATCTTAAAGACAAGTATGCGTTTTACCGCACTATTGCTCCGATCAACCTGAAGTAAGAATATACATCATATCTATAATATATATAGGAAAAAGCATGTATTTTAGATGTTGGGTAAACTTTATTTTAGAGTGTACTAGGAGTCGAAGATGTCAATGAATCTATTAAAAAATGAATCGAATCAGAGGTATCACCGGTGGTTCAGTGGTAAAGCAGCAACCCCATGAACAAACATGAAATAGGTTTAAGTAAGTTTCTATAGGCCCTGCTGAAAATCATCCAATCTCTGAACTTATATTACTCATGGAATTTACATTACAATATTTTATCTGTCTATGATTATTCGCAACTGTCAACCCATACTTGCTTTGCTATTGTATATATATTTGATAAAGTTATACGTATAGGCCTAGTTCGTTTTAGTAAGTTGATCAACATGATCAATATCTGTTTTATTTATACATCTTACACTGCTTTTGATATATACCTAATTATTGTAATCACGATTTTACTATGGTTTTATACGCTAGGACCAAGTTGCAAAACAGTAATTGGATCTTGTGAACATGTCTACATATATATGTGTGAAAAAATGATAAATTGATAATAAATACCCGGTATATAGAGACACATCAAAGAGAAAAGAATATACCATTTACTACCTTCTAGATTGGTGATCAACATTATAGATTGGAGTAATGATATAAAAATTATATTATTGTGTCAATTTACCATTCTTTTGGTGTAAAATTATTGTTACATTTGCTGCCGTAATAGGCCTGCTGGAGTATACTCGCAGTAGTTTTTACATTGCCCACTGGTGGGACAGTTTTGAAACCAGAGTAAAAACCTTGGATTAATAAAACGTTAGTCTATTTATTTATCATAAAAGATGCACTTTGAATAAATTCCTAATTTTCACATTCTTTCAGACCCAGAGGTTTTACTATATGCGTTATTACCATACTATAAAACATTTATAAATCAAACTAGCCGGTGATTATTCTGGTATACGGGTCGATATATTTAATTAGCTGTAGTTTACGGAAGGAATTAGCACACATCTGCCTAATAAACAGCAATATATTTTTGGAAATATCAAATTGCATAACATTTGCCTACTATTTTGTTGTGCGTAGTTGTTTGCGGGTGCCCACTTTATCATCTGGTTGGAGAGTTGAAAATGTGGATTTACATGGGAATGCATGCGACATGGCAACTTGGTTATATACCATAACAGTGTCACAAGCACTTCACGGCGCTTCCACAGTAATCAATTTACCTATCCTCAGCGAAGAATATTACACGGGCCCTTTTGAGTCATTTCGAGTAATGCATATTTTCAGTTATGCAAACACAAAGAAAAGTGTACGCCATCAGTATCATCGCGTCATGTAAATCGAGATCAAGGAAAAGAAAATATCAAACACATCGGTCTGGGCCGTGCTCTCATGGACCCTACCACCGTGCTCTCAAAAGTAACCCTGTTATTCAAGTGAAAATGAAGTGACGTCGCCAGATGGTCTTATCACCCCCCCCCCCCCCCGAAATACCCCGATGTCCTTCTATTGTTGAAACGGGAATTAGTGTGGAAAAGAAAACCACGGTAGGATACATATAATTATATCTCTTCACAGATCATTTGCTTCATTTAATACAAAATCAGCATGATCAGCAAGGAAAAGAAGGTCCTTTATTATTACACTGACGCAGATTCCAAGTTTCAACAATGGTTGCTTCTATACGCTGCAGTACACGTACGCGATTGACGGTCGAATAACCAAACTATTCAACTTGCTCATTCAACATGCTCTATCTTAATTTAGAGTTGTTTATGAACCAAACTCCTAAAAGGAAATGACGATTGTCTGACATTCGATAGGTTTTACGTAAATTGCCTCTTGAATTTGGAGATTAAAGATGTTTATTACCAGTAAGTCTCCCCCCTCCCCGCTTAAGAGAATTTTCCCGAAAAATACTATTTATATTACTGCAAATCAATGGATCTACTAATTCCCGTAAATATACGAATGTGTGTATCGCGTCTGTGCATGGGTGTGTGTGAGGGTGGGTGTATGTGCGAAGGTGTGTGGGTATGAGTGGGTGCGTGGGTAAATGTGTGTATATATGTAAAGTGCTTTTTCCTGAATTTGGTAATGAGCATTATGGGCGAAATACTGACGGAGTATTCGAGTGTACTCTGGACCCGTTGACGTTTATCATTTTATTAGAAATGTGGTTTATGAAATCTGTAATATCGCATACAATAGATACATGCGGCGATTTCGAGTGATTTTTGGCCTGTCTTAACGAGACGGCATGGATTGTGTGTCAGCCATGCACTAGTGTATATAGACATTGTGAAAAATGCAGAACTAATATTGAAAGTTTACTCCTACCCTGAAAAATAAAGAAACATAGTCGCACTCGTGTTTGCAAAAAATCGTAAAGAATGCTCCAAACTTTGTTCATGATTTCACCTCCTCAAGACTCAGTCTTTGCTTAATATGGTAAAAAACATGGGCATTACGAAGAGAGTTACGTGCCCCCCCCCCCCCCCCCCCTCTTTGATTTGATCCTCCTCTATTCCCAAATATATATATATATATATATATATGTTACAGTTGTGCTCAAAAGTTAGCCAACCCCTTCACAAAATGCATTCCTTCATGCTGACTTATCATACACAACAACACTACAATGTTTGGTGAGCCAAGAGAAACAAGCTTGATTGAATGTAATGTTTCAAAAAACATGGCAAAACCGACTTGAACAATTTGAATATGTTTATTTTCTGGTGGTGTGTGTATATATATATATATATATATATTATTCTATCCGGCGCTCCGATTTTTCGCTTTAAAAAAAAAAACTTGCATAATTATGAAAGTTACAACAAGTAAGTGATTTTATTCAAAGCTCTCGAAATGATTATTCAACTAATTAAATTCGACTGGGGTTCATCTGATGTTACTAAGATTAATCTGATGCTACTACACTTTTATCCAAAATTGGATAGGAAACGGAGTGTGTTAAGTGCACTGGGCTTGAATTATTATAATAACATTATAATCAATTCAAAGAAATCACTCAACAATATCGATTGGCATACATTTCTTAGTGGTGACGTCACATAATCTATCAAAGTTGGATCAACTCCTGCTGATCTTTATAACAGAAAATTGTGGCCTCTATAGGAGGATGGCGAAAAGTCTAGCTTCCCCGTTGACCCCCCCCCCCCCATGCCCCTAATTAACACTCGAAACATCCTGGTACCTGCACCGTGTCTAAGGGCCTTTTTACACATGAATCTTGAATCATTGAAATGATGATTTCAGGGGTTCGTGATTCTAATCATGTTCTAGTTTGGTTTCACACGTGCTAAAAATTCGCCATATAGCCTTATTTTTTTCTCTGGATTCATCATTCAGCTTACGATTTTAGTTTACCGTGTGAATTAAAGGGCGGTAAATTTGATAAGAGTTAGATCTCGACCAATTATTATAAATTTCTCCAATTGTTTCAATTTAATAATAATAATAGTACATGAGACTTGTATTGTGCACTTTCCATCTTGATTACCTGCTAAAGGGGCTTCAGAACAGAGCAACAACAAAAACAATGATATTGTAAATATCGGACTTATCGAGGCTATATATCATAAGTGTGTTATGCGCTTTATCATTCTATTCATATAAGTTTTCTGTATTACTCTTCCCATTGTGATTAAAAGTTGTTAAAGAAATGTGCACAGATTGATTCTAAGTTTACTTTGGGATTAATCAATTTCGAATGTTTTTGTATGAATTCCGAACAAGTTATCTTAATGAGTTAATGTTAAACGTTATTTTCACATGTTATACATTAGGCCTATAATGAGGAAGAAATTAAATATGATTAAAAAAAAAGAAAGTTTTATTTTGGTCTGGTTCCGTCTTACAAATAGTTACGATTGATCCCATCAACCACAACTATGGACGGCCAGCAACATCTAAAATGCATGTTTGTTCAATACCCGGGTGCGGGGGGGGGGGGGCACTTCCATTCACGAGTGGATACCATGCGCGACCATGTGGTCTCGAAAAGCACCCCAAACACGTAATTTCCATATTCTGAAAATGCACCCCTGAACAAGTATTGGCGTGTGAAACCTTACCCTTTACAAGTATTGGAAACAAAACGATACTCTTGGCAAATATTCCCTGAAATGGCCCCTAAACAAGTACAGGAATGTTTTATTGTTACGGGTCCTTCGGTCGTCGGCTTAATTGGTTTAGTACGAACCCACCTTCTACACCTCGCGCAAATAGCTACTCTAAACACGTAGTGTTGGGGGCAAAAAGGACATCCTTTATAAAACATTTTAATTTTGTTTTATCATCCCCGCAAATTCGACCCTAAACACGTAATTTTCCTAGCGAAATAGATACCCTTTTTTCATTATTTTTGTGTTTTTGACACCCTTATCACGTTACGTACGTAACGTGCCCTATCGCGAAAAGGACATCCTTTTTACGTGTTTTTTTTTGGTCGCGCATGGTATCCACTCGTCAATGTAAGTGCCCCCCCGGGTTCAATATGTTTTCTAGATTTGCTGTATATTCATACACTCACTGTTTTATTGAAAAATTCAGTGTGCTTCAATTCGTTTACAATCGTGCAAATTTCCTGTAAAAATATGACGTTGGTGGATGACCATACAGTTAAGGTTGGTCGGATCTATCGTATCTATTTGTAAGACGGGGCCCTGGAGTTGTACACGGTTTCTGATACATTTCTTATCGACTGGAAACGATAAATGATACAGATATTACGCAATAGCTCGAAATAGCTTGGGTGCATCTTCATAGAGCTACTGGTCTGTGCTATTTGGAATAATCATTCGTTCGTTTCGTCTTTGGAAAGTAGATTAGAGGAGCTCCGCAGACTCTTTTTGTGCCTAGTTGATTTCAATGATGTAGTTCCTCTTTTGTTTGTCATTCAAAAAGTTGTAATAACACATAAAAAAAACTGTGGTTTTAACTGGTGTACATAGAGGACCACACCAGTTACTTTACACCGGTGTTAAATTGGTGGTGTTAGTTTTCACATCTATAGGGGTTATTACAACACATTTGGTTGTTATATTTACACTCTTTGGTGTTATGTTCAATCTTTAGGGTGTAATTTCAACACCTCAGGGTGTGGTCCTCTATTAACAGCAATTGGTGTCAGTTTTAACACCACAGTTTTTACAGTGGACCATGAGTGCATGGACGTACGCAGCATTCCCCCCCCCTGCCCTGGGGGTCGAGCCGGGGGTCGAGACACGAAAAAAATCAGCGGTCATAAAGGTTCGCTTTTGCATTTTCTAAGGAGAAATTCGTGCACACTTGGATGCTGGATACGCGCCTGGTATGTTTATATATATATATATTCTGCTTGTGATAACTCCCGTAGGAACTTGGCAGCACAGCATTTTTTGCTGGTAAACGCAATTATTATCTTGGAAACATTCTACGTCTAGGTTAATTAGCCATAGTGACTGACATAATAGACAGCAGATATAACTCTTCAGCCTTTTTATCTACGTGTAAGTGGAGGCAATGGCAGAACTCACAACCTTGCGATTATGAGTCCAATGCTCAAACCACTGGACCACACACACACACACGCACACAAACACACCCTCACACACACACACTATCTACCCTTTGGAAACTTTGGTGATGCCGAAAAATGTCTCTGCCGAGAATCGAACCCGGGCCCCCAGCTTTGAACGCCGGTGCCTTAACCACTAGACCACAGAGTAAATGGCTAGTGCGAGCCCGATCTGATTGATATCGATCCCATTGATTTTCGGCATCACCAATTTTTCCAAAGGGTAGATAGCTCTGGGGAACCTTGATTTAAGCTACGCCTATATTTGTTCTCTTCATCCATAGTGATTTCTTTACAATATTTAAATAAAAAAAGAGTTGCCAAAAGCTGTTGTACATGTATAGCTTTACACACACACACACATATATATATGTGTGTATATATATATATATATATATATATATATATATATATGTGTGTGTGTGTGTGTGTGCGTGGGTGTGTGTGTGTGTAGGTGTGTGCGTGTGTGTATTATATATATTATTATACAGTTAAATATAAATATATATATAATTAAAGGGGAATCCAACCCAAATAAAAACTTGTTTTTATGAGAAAAAGAAAAATCAGACAAGTTGATAGGTGAAAGTTTGAACAGTATTGGACAAACAACAAGAAAGTTATGAATTTTTTAAAGTTGTAAATATTGGTAATCACTATACTCATAGAGACTTCAAATTAGCCGCATATGGGATGTCATAGTGATGTAAGGCAAGGACTACTCTTCCATGTACTCCAATACATATTATGGCTAAAATTTCATTTTTCCCAAAAGTTTTATTTCAAATTATATTTTTCTTTCATGAGGACATTAAACAATATACTACCTGGGTTATATTTAGATTACTGCCCCAGGGGAACGGGTATTTAGGAGAAAACCACAAATCCCTGATAATAAAGTACATGGCCTATGGGAAAGTTGTCCTTGCCCCTTGTTATAATTTACTTACCCAGTTGCCAATTTGAAATCTACATACTATTAGTGATCGCAATTTTAAAGCAGCTAAAAGGCTTTCTTATTGCTTGACCGATTTCTTTCAAACTTTCACCATTCTGTTTAAAGTGATTGGTTAACATTGGTTTGACTTTTAAAAAATATGAGCTAGAAGGTCACACTTGTCACCTGTGTCTATGATACGTTACAAAAATGAAGCCCAGAAAAAATTGCGTTCGAAAATAATTATTTAGTGCTTCAAAAATTGAAATATAAAGTGACCGGAAACACCATCTTCATTTCATCCCATACACTTATGTGTACTATTTAGGTGTCTATAAGACGCCTATTTACAAAATCGGGGTTTGCCTTGTAGTTTTAGCTTTTCATTCTCAATAATGGTTGTTTTCAGGGTTTATTAGTTCTAATACATGCACTTGTACACATGTTTCATCTTGGTTTGAGAATTTTTTAAATCGGCTGCTCACAAAGTTAAACAATACCTTTAACTTATTTTTCTCCTTCCCAACACAACATTTTATGGCCAAGGCTGGATTCCCCTTTAAAGATGATAAATATTTGATTACAGATCAGTGTTTGAAAAGCAATTACGATATCATGGCCCGGAGGCGCGATAGCTCAGTCGGTAGAGCGGGGGTTTCGGATTCCGGTGACCCGGGTTCGATTCCCAGGTGGTGCGCTAGTGCCCTTTGGTAAGGCATTTATCCTCATTACCAGGTCCCTCGGAGAGAACCTTAAGCCGTCGGTCCCCTGGTTGCTTGCTCACAGGCATTCGTGCTATCTTATCAGTCAGTTAAAACCTCGGTATGGCTTATATATGACATGGCAATCCCTCCCTTTACCTATATCGTTATTTTGATGGCAACCGATCTGTCGCTGATAAAATTGTCCATAAGTATCTTTTACACCGTATTCAAACTTGGGGGTGTTTTTACCACAATGCAAGATAGATCATTCGTAGCATACTTCGAACGAAATTCACAAAGCAAGAAGCAGCGAAAAATATTATTTGTTTTCATGCGGTTGCACGAGAAGAATAACACGAGGTCAAGGAATGTAGTTGTGTATTTCATATTGTGCAAAGTGCAACCGGGCCCTTTTGTGTGATATCCCCTTTTGGGAAAGAGGCTCGAAAGAGGGTGACTTATTAGTGTATATATACTACTACGTTTAACTTATTGTATTAATTCAAATCCCCAAGCAGGAAATGCGAATTCAAAAAAATATCAGGAAAATGCTTCCTACCTATCAAAATGAACCCAAGTGAAAAGAAAATAAAATTTTATAATCAGCAATTGCAAATTTTCATCAATTTTTATCATCATGCCTTGCGCTAATTGGAAATATTAAAGTTGGTTTTAAAAATGGAAATACCTTTCACTTTGTGCTGATGCAAAAAATGGATACTCGATAAACCAACGGAACGAAATATAAACCAAATAAGTGTTTCTTATCATGAAGAATGCAAAATGTAAGCATTTTATATCTCATATATGATAAAATACAATCTATAGATAGCGATTGTATGACGATATGAACTCGCTCATTTGTGGCACGTAATTGTTTTAAAAAAACATGGTATTTTTTATAAAGGAACATTTCGAAATATAACTGCTTACTTTTCATCCGATGTTATGAAATATGCAGTATGAATATTTGGTATGTTTCTATTCATTTATTAACTTCTTAAGTGGACTATAGCTTTTAATATATTTATTTTATTTGAGCAAAAGCAATACAAGAAATTTGAAAGACCCATCTACCGGTGGTCAGGGATGGCCATAATTAAAGGGCGCAAGTTCCTATTCAAGGTTCTCCCATCACCGGCCGATCGAATACAAACATGATTACAAACATGATTTTTTTTTAATACATGTACATAGATTTTGAATGAAATGGAAGCAAGGAGGAGCATGTGAAAACATGAGAAACAAATTATATTCAAGCAAGGGGTATTTCCAAATCTACAAGGCATAATTAGAATTACAGTTAAATAGAGTTGAGTGGGAAAGGGGATCTATAAATTAAATCAGAAAGGCGAGTGTGTCATTGAAAGTATATCTGACAACAAATTCACTGCAAAGCATACACAGCAAAAACTGTGGTGTTAACCGGTGTACATAGAGGACCACACCAGTTATTTTACACCGGTGTTAAATTGGTGGTGTTAGTTTTACACCTATAGGTGTTATTATAACACCTTTGGTTATTAAATTTACACTCTTTGGTGTTATGTTCAATCTTTAGGGTGTAATTTTAACACCTCAGGGTGTGGTCCCCTATTAACACCAATTGGTGTCAGCTTTTAACACCGCAGTTTTTACAGTGTATGAAATGTAATACTATAACTGTACCATAACAGTCATATACTGCAATTATTATCATTATTTCTAAAAGTGAACCATCATTTTTTTAATATTGTATTAAACTTCGGAAAATCATGCTTCAAGTTCTCAATGGGATGGAGACTAAAGATGGGATTCCGGATAGCTTTGAAGATTAACAGTGTTTTGGATTATTCAAAACGAGAGCGAATGCATTTCTAAACGTACTCGTATCAAGGAGATAGATGCTCTCATATCAACCACACCCAAAATTATATGGGCCTTCTCTGAAAAGACAATCGAGTGAACGATTCACTCCTCGGAGGGAGTGAATAAATTTCACTCGATCAAGAGTGACTTTAACGAGCTGTTGAGTAAATTTCATCGCATTCAAAATACATTTGATGACAAAAATGTTTGTGTGTTCATTCTATAAATTCACTCCGAATTGAGCGATCCTTGAATTGAAATAACGACCAAGCGAAGAGTAAAGCTATAGTGAAAAAAAACACTTTTCAAAAGTGTATTTACTCTTTAGAATAATACGCACGGCAACATAATTTATACTCGAATACAAACATGTTCAGTTTGTCACGAGTAATGAAAGACTACAAATTAGCATATGGATTCGCCATGAACACCCCTATATTATAACACTCAAATCAAGAAAATGCATCTGATATAACATAGCTCAACCCGTGGCAAGAAACAAGCCAAAATAATTATAGTTGACTTCATTCAAGTTTTATACAGTAAGTTGTTATAGTTCATATTATCCAAACGGATATAAAGTCACTTACCAGATATGAATTCAACAATATATCCTCCTTTTATTTACAATTTGAATTTGGAAAGCAAACGAGCTGATATACTCCAACCTCTGTATTATGCCTATGCGCACAAGCTCTTTGGGTAATATATAGGTTTGCTACGCGTTCATTCTGGAGATGCTTTCGCTTTAAAGGTGACGCCTATTTTCTATCCGTATCCGCTGGTGCGTCGAGGGCTGTATTGATTAGTTTTGAGGCGCAAACTCTGATAATGTATTCAAATTTTTGACGTCACGGACAACAAAATAAAAAAAAATCTGGCGTACAGATGGGGGCGCTTAATTGGGCATGAACTGCCAAATTTTATGACTAAGATTTTTTTAAGGGGGGGGGGAGGAAAAGTTATGCTTTCGCAGTTGTGTACAAATAGCTTTAAGGCTCTAATTGGGGGGCGTTTTTTTTTCTCTCAGTTAATTCTTCTTATTATTATTCTTCTCCTCCTCCTTCTTCTTCTCCAACTGGGGGGGGGGGGGGTGTCTCCAGAACGACTCCCTCTGATTGGGTAAAACTGAGCACTCCCCTGATTGAGTGACGGTAAATAAATAGGACCTACACATCATTCACTCACTCGAGTGGCATGAACGGCGCCCTTCAGAGAACTGCAACCATAACTCCTGCCAATCCTCGTCATGTTTATTTTTAGACTCTGGCTTCAATCGTCTTGATTTTGTAAAAAAATATAAAAAAAAACCTCACTATCAATTCCCCCATATTCGCCATGTTGGAATATGCATGGAGAAACGTCCCAACATTTCCATAATTGGACGTTTATGACACAGATTACTAGAATAAACACCGTAAAAACGTTGTTTACTATATCGAACCTTAAAGTATTTATTAAACCGTTTAAACAATCATGATTAATTTATTGAAGATTAGATATTGAAAATTAAACTTCGTTGCTTAAGATTTAAATACTTGTTTAAGCTGTTTTAAACAATTAATGTAAGGTTCATAAAGTAAACAGCGTTGTATAATTTTTTTGCTGTGTATATGAGTACTTTTTTGCCCCAGCTATTTCTGCTGATTAATTTTTTTATAATAGGTTTCTGTTTCCAATATATCTATCACGGTCATGAACGAATTATCACGATTCGTAGTTAAAGCAAAATAGCCTATCGGATGCTTTTATGAACGCTACTAATCGGCATAATTGCAGGGATGCGGTGCCGTGCAGGGTATTCATGTTTTCCACATATATCTACATTTAGCCACTCTCCACCCAAGTGTAGTATTAATGGTTTCTACCGAAATTAATTCCTTGAAGTCTCGAGCATCTGATCATCAGGGAGGGCCGGGGCTGTGCCACCCCCCCCCCCTTTATTTACTGTTTTCCGAGAGTGAACACAGAGAAGGGGTAAAAAAACAACAGAGAATAGATTACAAAAAATAACGAGAAGAGTATGCAAATGAGGGGTCTGACGTCGGTAACTCGTTCAAACAGTCAAACTAGGAATGATATGACGTCATAATCATAGGATCGTCTTCTCCTATCAAAACATATCTAGACGCAGCCATTCATGACTATTTTGGGGAGATGTTTCAAGAATACACAATGAGGGGGGCTCTCACTGTCGGCCTTTGCAATACTTATCAATTCTGTAGCGACGGGGGGGGGGGGGGTGTTCGGGGTGTTTGTCTTTTACTGCTGTTTGTAAATGTCACTGAAAGAATCAAGAAAAACACTTTATAAATCAAAAGCTAGAAAAATATAGGGGATGAAACGGAGAAAGTATCGAACCCCTCACACCGTCTCTTAAAAATGTTAGGCCACATACCCTCCACTCAACAATATTGGTTCAAACTTTATTAACCTCTGTCATGTCTGTGTGGTTTTAAACCAATAACGTGTGCTTTGGGAGAAAATTACACAGTATTGATTACAAACTACCCAGATTTGTATAACAAATTTTAAACCAATTGTTGTGTGGACAGTATATTGCCAAACTCTTAAGAGTAATTGAAAAAAAAACACCTGGCTTAGGGCCTGCATATACTGTTCTGTGAAATTTTCGACGTGACGAACACTTTTAAAATAACACAATTTTGTCTTTATCCGATTTCATGACAGCCTTTTCAGCGTTTTGCTTTCTGAATTCATCCTTAGTGCATGCACTCTTAAATAATTATATTTGGCATAACTTTTGCTCAATTTTTTGCAACGAAATGTTGCATAATCTGAAATTCTTGTTTATTATGTATTTTATATACTTTATGATTGTATTTTGTTCGTTAGCCAATACGTGGTCCCCAATCAAATCAATATTTTTCCACTGAGAGGGCTATCCTATAGAAAGGAGAGGAAAGGAAAGGAAAGGAAAGGAGAGGAAAGGAAAGGAAAGGAAAGGAAAATGAAAAGGGAAAAGGGAAAAGGAAAGGAAAGGGAGGGAAGGAAAGGGAATGGAAAGGAAAGGAAAGGAAAGAAAAGGAAAGGAAAGAAAAGGAAAGGGAAGGAAAGGAAAGGAAAATGAAAAGGGAAAAAGGAAAAGGAAAGGAAAGGGAGGGAAGGAAAGGGAATGGAAAGGAGAAAGGAAAGGAAAGAAAAGGAAAGGGAAGGAAAGGAAAGAAGAAAGAAAGAAAGAAAGAAAGAAAGACGGGGTAAAGATGGGTAAAGAAATACAAATGTTTATACAGTCTTAAAACTTGTGTATAGTATTGGTAAATCCACCAAAATGCACCTATCACTATTTCAATTCATTGCTAGCTAATATGAATGGATATGCCCTATAACAGTTATGATGTGGAGGATATGAAATGAAAATGTGTTTTACAGGATAAATTTTGCGATTTTACATGGAAATTTAACTTGATCGGGTCACCCGATCAAATTAAAATATCTGTGTGTTTTTGTCTTTCAATTAAATCCTATTCAAAATCATGGAATGGGCTGAAACTTTCAAGATATGTTCTTTGTCTGTAACTTTTGAATATCTAATCACTAAATTTATAAAATAAGTGCTTGAATGCCAATTTTTTAAATTTAAAACAAGCATCGCCGAGAGAGGGCGCTATATATCCAAGATTTAAATATTTGAAATTTTCTCAGAGAAGTGCAGTTGGAAAAATATCTAACGGTCTCTACGCTTCAGTAAGACTGTCATATTAGATGATATTCGATTATCAATCACATTAATAACCCTTTACCAAAGCTATACACAGGCTTTAAGTCAGTCATCTTATAACACAAGGAAAACGAATATTCCACCCCTGGCCATTCGACAAAAGTTAAAATTTATTATGATCTGAGATTTCATTTCATATTAATGTGAATCATACATAAGACAACCATATATAGATATAAGTGCAGTATTTACAAGGCGTAAATCAGAGAAAACGGAAAATAGGAGTCAAACAGCCTCAAATTTCTGAAATATTAAACTTAGACCTTTCAAGAACAAGTAACTATATATTTTCACATAAAACAAAGACACAATTTCCTCATTTACCAAACTCATTCTACAGCGTTGCTCCTATTTCGATATCTTATTAAAATTGTGTAAACAGTGAAAGCAAATAATTGTCAAGACCCGTAAAAAGTGTCCTCAATTTAAACAAGTATTTTATATGACACAACTGAAAAGAGACTCATTAAAACTAAATCAATAAATTAATTGAAGTATACATCTGACAAAACTATCTCCAAATTGAGATTCATGTCTGTGCTTTTTATTTACTTTTTATGGAAATCAATTTCGGAATAAATATTTATATAAGAAACCCATTAATCTCGGTCACCATCTATGATTAATTGCACTGTAAAAACTGTGGTATTAAAACTGACACCAGTTGGTGTCTATTGAGGACCACATAATGAGGTGTTAAAATTACAACCCAGAGATTGAACATAACACCACAGAGTGCAAAAAACCACAACCAAAGGTGTTTAGCAGATATAGGTGTTAAACTAACACTGTCAATTTAACACCGGAGTAAAATAGCTGGTGTGGTCTTCTATGTACACCGGTTAACACCACGTTTTTTGCTGTGTAGAGGTATGGTGCTTGTTTTGTTATACTTATTTTTTTTTCTTGTGCTTCAAACGTTTTTAGAATGCCAAGCTCATATGGAAGAAAGAGGATTGTTCAATTAATGCAACAATTTCTTAAACTACGGAGCTCAGAATTTAACAAAACATGAACAATGAACTATAATAAAGGCTCAAGCATTGTTAAAGGCAAGCCTCCTACGTTTTGTTATCATTTGTTTTTCTAAGTTGTGCTTCAAACACTTTTAGAATGCCAAGGTAATATGGAAGAAAGAGGACTGTTCAAATAATGCAACGATTTCTTAAACTACGGAGCTCAGAATTTAACAAAACATGTACATTGAATTATTTCCATTAATAAAGGCACAAACATGCGAAGCTTTTGGATTATATAAGTGATATTGATATAATACATATTTACATGGATAAAAGATATATAATTTTGGTCTGTTTAATCGAAGTTCGTTTATCCTGACTATCTGACTCTTAAAGTGTCCGGTGTCAACCGCCCAACAAAGCACACCAACATGGCTTTTTTTTCAATAGTATGAATGAAGCTGTTGATTACTTATTTTATCTGGGGGCCGTTTCAAAAAGCTGTTCGTAAGTTAAGAGCGACTTTACGAACGACTGGTGATCCTTTCTTACGCGCTAAACCGTCGCCAATGGATATACCATTTACCACAAGAAAGGATCACCAGTCGTTCTTAAAGTCGCTCTTAACTTACAGACAGCTTTATGAAACAAACCTCTGGCGTCATATTAACGGTGTCTACTGTCCATCTGCGCCAGGACCTGGAGCGTATTTTTGAGCCGTCACCGTCATTGGCTGTGCTGCAGTCTGGCTGTACTGGACCTATTAAAGAGAAGAAAGAAAAAATTGTTCAAATCTGGGCCCCGACTTTCAAAGAGTTACGATTGATCCGATCAATCTCAACTGTATGGAAATCCATCCATGCCATATTTTCTAAACAGGAAATTTGCACGATGTCCTTCATAAAAAAAGAGAAACACACTGAATTTTTATGAACGCAATAAAAGTATGAGTATACATCATTATGTAGAAAATAATTTGAACAAACATGCATTTTAGATGTTGACGTTGCTGGCTTTCCATAGGTGTGACTGATCGGATCAATCGCAACTATTTGTAAGATGGGGCACAGGTGCGTTTAATACCAATGTTCTAATTTCCTGAAACTATCCATTTATAAGATATCACGATAAAACCTTTGCACTCTTTAAACACAGGTGCAAACTGGAACCCTTTTGTCTCGTATTAGGAACCCTCGGGAAAAGAGTTCCCTAAAGAATGTTTATGGTTCGATGAATAAAAGAACCTAAAATTGGTTGTTCAAGGTTACTTAGAACATTTTATAGACACTGGCGGATACAGGGAAGGGGGGCAAAGCCGGCCCGTGCCCCCCCCCCCGTGAGATGCACAATTAAAACTTGTAAATGCCAAAATGCCGTTTAAAGGGAATTGTGTCCCCCTCCCCCTTGAACTTGAATATCTTTTTATTTATTTATTTTTTTGCTTGTCAAAGTTTTTCGTGGAAAAGAAATATCGTTATTTCTTGTTTGCAAACTTTTTCTTGTCAAATTGTTCCTCTGGAACATGCATAGGCGGATCCAGGGGGGCCCGAGGGGCCCGGCCCCCCCCCCCCCTATTGGCGGAACAAAAAAAAGGAAAAAATAGGGAAAAAGAAAGGAAAAAAGAAAGGGAAGGGAAAAGAGAGGAGAAAAGAAGAAAGGCAAACATAAGAGGAGGAACATGATTGAATAAAATAACATGAGGGGAAGACTTTGAAAATGATTTTTTGAAAAATCTATTTGTTAGGATATAAAATTTTCGCTCGCGCTTCGCGCTCTTATTGTCTTTCGGGGATTTGCATATCTTGCTCAATATGGAGCTTGAAATATCAAACTTTGAAGTCAATATACAAAATATATTTCAGCTAGGAAATTGAACTTTCATTATTTTGTTTGATTTAGAAATTGATTTTAAAAAAGTGCTCTGTAAAAATGTCTGTGTTATGGTCTGAATATTTTCATTTTCTGCTTGCGCTGCGCGCTCGCCAAATTTGATTTGTAAGCCCGGTTTGTAAGGTACCGATTATTTTCCTGTATTCCATAAAGTTCTAGTCAAAAAGTTCCCTATTCAGGTCAGATTGTCAAAACGTATCAGCTAGCACTGCATGCTAGCATTTTGATTAGTGAGTTATGTATATCCCAATATTAATTCTAAATCAAACTACTTTGTTGACAGTTTATCAAAAATTTCGGTTCGCGATTTTCGCTTGCATTGATAGATATCGTGCATTTTATGCATAATTACAAAGATGCTTTAAATGTCCATTTTTCAGGCCCTAATATTAACAGATTTCGCGCTCTCATGCTTAGGAATTAGAGAAATAGGAAGATAGTCATCATTTTCTTACGATGACATAATGCCCTTATAGAATGTCCCGGTCCTATGTAAAAACTCAAAGTGATAATAATAAAATACATCAGCTCTTTTTTAACTGTCATCCATCACGATTCACAATTTTCCCACAAATTGTTTGCAATACAGAGCTTAAATTGACACTTTGTAAGATCGGAATATCAGATAATTTTAGCTCGCGCTTTGCGCTCGCTTTATTGATTTTCATGATAAGAAAGGTACTAAGAATACCCAAATTCTAGGTCGAAATCTAAAGCACACGATAATTCAGATACCCAGATTGTTCTCTATTTAAATCATTATCCAGTTTCAGATCACAATATAAAAAATGTCTGCTTGCGGATAAATAACTTATGATTTTCATGATTTACAAACATGAATAGTGTCCAGAATTTTTCCGCTCGCGCTTCGTGCTCGCATCAATAAGGTTTAGTTTATATACTTAGAGTCCTTCCAAGATTACAAAAAGTGCTTAGCATTTCCATTATTCAGGTAAAAAAGGTCAAAATTTTTCAGCTCGCGCTTCGCGCTCGCAATATTTGAATGTTGAAATATGTAACGTCTTCATGGCTAATTGCAAGCAGTCCATAACAGGTACAATTTCGAGCAGTTCAAAACGTGTACAAAAATTTTCTGCTCGCGCTCTGCGCTCGCATTATTAATGTAAGGAAGATCCCCACTTATCCTTTTCATGATTTAGAAAACTAATTGAGTACTGTCTTGTTCAGTAGGTCTAAATCTCGAAATCTTTTGCTCACGCTTCGTGCTCGCATGTTTAATTATATACCTATTCTGTTAAACAAAAAGTGCTAAGAATTTCCATTCCTTAGGTAAAAAATTTCGGCTCGCGCTTCGCGCTCGCATTATTTCATTTTTAAAAATGTGTAACGTCTTCATGGCTAATTCCAAGCTAGTATCTGATTTAACAGTACCTTTTCCATCACTTCATTTCTGCTCACTCTTTACGTTCGTAGTAATTATTAACTTGCATACACATCTTTTTTTTCAGGAAGACAAACATTTCCCAGAATGTTCAAAATTTTAGGAAAAAGTTTTCCAAAAAATTTAGCTCGCGCTTCGCGCTCGCACTATATAAATAAGGGTTATGGTATTATACATTTATGTTTCATAAGAATAAAGCTAAAAAGTGACCATTAGGACTACCCCTTCAAAGAAACAAAAAAATCCCGGCAAAAATCATATTCGAGAGGTCGATCGGGGAAATATGGCTGAAAAAAATTCCGGCCCCCCCCCTATTGGCGAAGGCTGGATCCGCCCCTGAACATGTGCCCCCCGCTTCAATCCGCCCCTGCTTTTAGGCAACCTTTAAAGGACAAGAGGACAAACATATGCCTCTCTATGAACCCTTCATGCTAAGAGTTCATTACTAACCTATCAAACACAAACCAAAACTTTTCTTACACATATTCCGCCGAAGAAAAACCATAAACATGTCTGACGTCTATACCAGACTAAATATTTATTCATATTGGCACACTCCTTCATGCTTCTATATTTTTTCTCCATCATGTTTTGTTGATCACTCAGAACATCACATGTCTCCTAAGCCTGCATGCTCAGTAGACATCGCACTTCATGAATTCATCAAAGCTCAGATTTTTTGTATTTGAAATTTCACTATGGCTACATTACGTCATGCATGTTATTTACTGAACTCCGTTCCATAACGATATTAGGGGGAAAAGTGTTCCCCATACAGTAGCAGGTAATCGAATCCCCCGCCCCCTTTCCAATAAAGTAGAATGTTGTGATATTACACGGTCAAGGAGTGGAACTGAATTCACTAATTGATTTGCTTTGATTCATTATCCAATAAATGGAGATTTGTTTAGTTCGTGACGTTCTCGTATTTACAAGCCAAACCTTCTTGAAATACGCGGAAGATATGCAATTCTAACTCTTCTTCCTCTTCCTTTCGTTTCTTATGGCAACCCGTCACCGACTATTTTCGGAACAGTAATCCTCGCATTTTTTTAAGAAGACTGTCTTGATCATCTTTATCTTGTCTGTTCCCCTTCCATCCCTTCTTTTTTTCGCCAATCAGGGGTGCAAGGATCCCCGTCGTTTTTGTGTAATGTTATATATAAGAAGAATTGTAAAAGCAATTACATTCATCTATTAGTTATTTCCTCTTTAAGGAGAGCCAAGAATGATAAACATTCCAGAATGTCTTTGTAAAAGCTTTTTATTATGCAGGCCTTGCCTATTTAAAGGCCAATGAGTTTTATTGTTATTTGTGAATAGAGACTGCCAAACAATAGAATTAGCTATGTGTTGATTTCACTGAGGTCATTCAAGAGTCTTCTGGAATTTGACTGTTCCTGAAAGGAGAATGTTCTTTTAAAAGACAATACCAAAGGCTTCCATGATAGTAAATGCTAGAAGCCTCTAGTATAGTGAATACTAGAATGATCTAATACTAGAATGATCTAGAATAGTTGAATTGTGCATATATAAGCTGCAGTTTCTACAAGGATATCATCACATCATGTCATACCAGATCACTTCACCAGATCAGATCAGAGCTAAGAGTTTCACGCCAGACTTTATACCCAGCAAGACTAAAGGGAGTTTATTTCCACCTGGAATAATTATCTTCTGTGGAATTATTTGCACACCCGCAATGAAATGTTTGCAGTTATTTTGAGAGAGGAATTCTCAGTTCTCATCGAGATCATCAATCTGTTTAATGAACACTCTTCAACCCATGGATTGCTGAAATTGACTGTTAATCATCATCAACATCGTCTTCACGGACACTTCAACTCGTTACAGTGACTCTTATTATTCATCGTACTTCAACATCAGTTTCATCATCGCCATCATTAAAGAGAAATTCCAGTAGTTGCAGTTAACACTGATTTCATGAGAATGTCTGTAAAACAAGGCTTAATTGCCAGTATATCATCGAGGATCTAGATCTGGTACAGTTACATTAACTGGACTTTGTGAAATCTTGAAATCTACCCTGAAAAATGTTCACACCGAAACTCCCCAACACAGATAAGCGCACGTGGGACAATGTATAATTATTGCTTAGGGCGTCGGGCCCGACGCCCTACCCGAATCCCGTGCTTATTTGCTGATTTCTCAGCAATTACACAATTTCTTCCAGAATCCTTTGGCACATGCGTTTTATTTATACAAACAGACACTTTAGTGGTCATTTCATTGGATTCTGTATGAACTCATTTTGATATCGTTACCAAAACTAGCATTTACCTTTAATAAGGAATCTTCCCAGCCTACCTGAAATATATATTGGACTAGCATAACAGTGAACTATAACCCTGGATTGTACATCAGACACTTCAAGAGATTAATGTAAGATTATTTGGTTTTATTTTGTTTAAGTACATGATCAATTTGCTGTAATAAAAAAAGGGAAAATTAAATTTCAAATCTTCTTCATTTGTTGCAGTATCGTAACACTAACTACTTTTTAAACGCCTCTCGCGTTTTCAGTGTAACCCTTGATAAAAAATATATATATATTGCACTTTAAGCCAGCCCCCATCTTCAATCATATCTCGATTTAGGCATATTGATTAGTATGTCTTACCGTGGTAGTAGTGGGGGCAGAAGGCTTGCCACAGCAGCAGGGATGCCCCCCACAGCAGAAGGCAGCACTCACAATGGAATTAATCACCTCGATCAGAGCCAAGAAAGCTAGGAAGGCATGGACAATAACGGAACCCTATAGAAAGGAAATAGGAATAAGGGGAAAAATAAAGCGGTATATTGTAGACGTACATAATGAGTATTCTAAAACAAGAAATTGGTTTCGTAGATTATTCACATCAAAAACTGTGGTGTTAACCGGTGTACATAGAGGACTACACCAGTTATTTTACACCGGTGTTAATTTGGTGGTGTTAGTTTTACACCTATAGGTGTTATTACAACACCTTTTGTATTTAAGTTTATACTATTTGGTGTAATTATAACACCTCAGGGTGTGGTAAAAAAAAAAAACATAAAAATCGATTGAAATGCTTGCTGAAAGGAGCAAATTTACATGACTGCTCTTTTCCATTTAAAGGATGTTAGTATTTATAGAGAATTAGCAAGTGAAACGACTTTAAAGCAAAAAATGACATGCTAGTTCTCCCCTCATACATTTTGTACATAGTTTTTGTGGCTCAACTTACCCTAGAAGGTGGCTCAAACTTACCCCATATATGGGGCAAGTTGAGCCATTTGACATCGTTTTTTCAAAGGTCACGATGACTTTCAGTGTGGGGATAGAAAGTTATATGTAGGTGGAAAATATTTCAGAAGAATTAAATTTCAAGGCAAGGTACTTATTTCGACAAGATTATTAATCATATCAATTCTAACATGCAAAAAGCAAAAAACTGTCACAACTTACCCCGCCTTCCCCTACCCATTTGTTAACAGGTTAGGACTTACCACTTTATATTCATAATTTCAAATGTAGGTGGAGTCGAAACCAACTAAACTTTGCACTGAATATTCATATTTTCAAATGTAGAAGGAGTCGAACCAACTTACCACTTAATATTCAATGTATGTACGCAGAGTCGAAACCATCTTACCACTGAATATTCATAGCGCAGTCATAATTATGTTGAGTCGAAACCAAACTGACGACTGAATGTTCATAGTCGCAATTCAATACCAACTTACCACTGAATTTTCATTTTTGCAAATGTAGGAGGAGTCGAAACCGGTGAAACTAAAGTAGCAATGCTGGTAATACGACAGAACAGCCGACAAGACGATCTCGTAAACAAGCATCCCAAGTGCTGTCCAACAACACAGAATGGACATGACCATGTATGCGATGATCTGAAATGAAAATGACGCCATGTTACAATGAAATGATGTCACAATAGAATAAATGAATTAAGAATGACGTCACTAAATTAGAATGGAAAAGATAGAAGATATCACCTGAGGGGAACAAACAAAAATCAAGTGCACTTTGTATTAAAAAAGTTTTTCATGTGCACTCTCTAGAATAAAGCTTGTTTTATGCGTTCAATGAAAAACTAACTTTTGTACATGCCGCACTATTTTTTCCGCTGTAAATAATTTAGTTCTTCAAGTGCACTCTGTATAGCAAAGTTTTTTTAAAGTCAATCTTTAATTGTAATGTAGTTTTTCGAGGGCACTCTTCATAACAAATTTATTCAAGTGCGCTCTTTATAAAAAAAAGTTTTCCAAGTGCACTCTTTATAACAAAGTTTTCATGTGCACTCTGTTTAACAATTTTTTTAAAGTGCACTCTATATTACAAAGTTTTTGAAATGCACTTTTTATAAGAAAAAGTTTTTTCTAGAGCTGTATAATGATTTTTTAAGTGCATTCTGTATACTTACAACACATGACTGCTTGTTCCTGCTCACAACTCCAAGAAGTCCGGTGGGGATTATGAACTGGATAAGAATTATTAAAAGAAAGAGTTAAAGTAAGTTTACTTTCCTTCCTCAACACTCGTATTGTTTTTTTACATCAGGGCCTGGCTAAATACAAGTCCTAAAATCACTTGCAAATTGTGTATCAACCCATCAGAGGCTTACATATTTTAGTAAGGATAAATGAGAACCCCTGAATTTACTAACATTCCTTGCGGGAATAAGCTCTTTTTTTAGAACGATAAGATTTCTTTTATTTTCAATTAAAGCAGTATAGTTAGCCCAAATACAAGGTTCAAGATTTATGTGCACTCTGAAAAATAAAGTTTAACATGCTTTATTTGGATATCGTGTTTTTTCTCTATCCAGCGTTGCAGTGAATAAAAAAGCTTACTTTTTCTTATAGTGACAGCCCCATCAAATAAAATAAATAAATTTTGAATATGAACTGAAAGGGTTTGGACTTACGAGGATAGCAGACCAGATTCCATATCCGATTTGGATCACAGGAAAAGTGTATGCAACCCCACCGAGTATGATAGATAAGACAGCCGCGATTAGATGAATCACTCCGGTGACCAGTCCGGCTTTCCCGTTGAAGTGTTCGGCAGTGTCCGCGCAACACCCCTGGCTACCAGTCTATAGGTGTCACAAGGTTGAAAGCAAGTTGTGATTACAAGATAAAATGTAGCTAAAGGGGAATCTAACCTGGATAACATATCAATGGTGCAATATGGATATATTGAATTTAAGGAATGGTTCAGGTTGGAGATATTTATATCTCAATGAATAGAGTAAAATTCACAGAGCAAAATGCTGAAAATTTGATCAAACCCGGAACGAAGTTATTGAACTTTAAAGATTTGCATAATTTCGTTGAAACAGTTCTACGCATGTCTTTATGAATATTCATTAAGTTGGATTATGTCATATCCCTATTTGTTCTTTTGCATTTTATTATATAAAAGAAGGTTTGTTCAAATATTTTCTACCATGAACTTAAACAATTGGATTGACGACTGATTATGTACACTTATCGCCACATCTTATTTCATCGTATTATAGACAAATCATTCACACATGTATGAACAAATGAAACAATTATGATTTCATGTAATAACATAAGAAAAGGGAAAGTGGGAATGTGACATCATCATCCCACCTAATGAATATTCATACAGTAAATGATAAAATACATTTCAAACGATGTTCGAAATAAGTGCACTTAGTGTGCAATAATTAGCATTTTAAATCAAAATCCAATTCATAGACAGATATTGATGTTTTACAAGAAAACAATACATCAAGACTCAAGTCTTTTGAAAATATAGGTCCTATCTCAAATCCCTGAGGAACGTCAAATTTCAAATACATTGTAAATGTTCTTACATGATAAACGTGCGTTGCGGGCACCCCTTGAGTAATCACGACTTGCTGACCGGGTGAATATACTACCCCTGGTTGACCTTGAGGGTATGCTACCGGTTGACCTTGCGGATACGCTACTGCTTGGCCTTGTGGGTATGCCACTTGACCTTGTGGATATGCCACTTGACCTTGTGGGTATCCCGGTTGACCTTGTGTGTATCCCGGTTGACCTTGCGGGTATCCCGGTTGACCTTGTGGGTATCCCGGTTGACCTTGTGGGTATCCTGGTTGACCTTGGGGATATGACCCCGGAGGTGGGTAGGCGGCACTTTGAGGTGGTTGTTGCAATGGTGTGTACACGGGAGGTGCATCCATGTTGAACGTGAAGAGAGTCAGCTCACCTACTAAGAGATATATAACAAAGTCCTCTTGTTGTTATACCAGGCGATTAATAAAAAAATGACACCTAACAAATACTCAATTTAAGGAACAATTATGTAATGAAGACATGATTATATATATGTGGCTTGAAGGGGTTTCTTCTTCCCAAAAATTGATACCATATTTATGTGGTATGTAATAACGCTTGAATAAATAGGATGTATTTTTATTTTTTTTATGTTTACTGTGCATGATGTAAAGTTCGATTTGCGCCAAAGTAAGGCATGCATGACTGCATGAATAAATCCAGATGCCATTGATGTCACAATCCTACATGTAAACATATTTGCAATTAAACTCCTTTCCAATGAATCTAACTTGAGAATTGATACTAAATAATCCTATGATCAATTATTGAAAAAGGTGTTTATAGAAATGAGTTTTAATGCTTCCCTTAATCGGCATAATGGATTATGGCATCATTGGCATCTGGAATCATTAATTGCAGTCTTGCCTTCCTTCACGTCTTTTGCGCAAATCACAAGTTACATCAGTGCAAAGAATACGTATCTAGGCATGAACACATTATTTGGGACAAGATACTCTTTCCGGCCATACATTATTATGTGTTCTTGACGTTTTTTTCAATGAAATTTGGGATCCATAAGGTATCAATATTTTTTTTTACTCACACCGTAGAGTCAAATGTGCACGCAAGGCTCTTGCTAAGGCGTCTCTTAAATTTGGATGGTACAAGTTTAAATTTGGAATGTACTATCATAATTTTCGATTGCAATTAAGGCTCCGTCCAAAATAAAAATATACTCCGTAGTATGGAATTCAAGAAAGATAATCCATCTTTCAAACTTATAAGTACCCCTGACACAGAGCGATCATTTACAACGCCTATTTTCATGATTTTCGAGACCCGCTAATTTGAGTTTTTCGTAAGCAAAATAGCTAGAAAGCGGTGACGATGCACAAAATACATTGTTGTGCTTTGCAGCATATTTAATCCGGCTTCAAATCAGAAGTTTTACTTGTAGCTTCTCTAGGCTCTTTGATAATACGCCAGTGGCGGACTGTACCAGACTGGAAGAAGAAGCTATTATCGTTTATATCCTTTCTAGTACATTTTTTTAAAGATATGCCATTCCATCATGATAACATAGAGTAAGTTCATTACATGTTATTCAAATCAATAATAAGGTCACTTACCAGGTATAATGAGTACACATATGCCTCTTATAAGTCAAGGAAGCTGGACGAATACAGCCTACATGTACTTCTCCGTCTCCGTGCGGGCTGTGTATAGGGTATTACATAATGTTCTCTATTACCTTCGTGTATTCTTGAGACCGCTTTCACTAAATCGGTGACGCCATTCTGTGAAGTCACTGTTGCGTATCAGAAATATTGATTAGTCTGTGTTCATAGACGCTTATAGAATTAAATTCAGCTCTATGCACCATGATAAATTGGGTGTATCATTTTATAGAGTTTGATTTCTGATCGACCCTGCTATCACACAGTGTGTTCACATAGTGGACTGTGTGAACATATATTTTCACACTGTGCAGTCGCTTCGGCATATGCAATATGTACGTAACTGCTCATAGTGTGTTCACACAGTCGACGATGCGAAAATGTGATTCACACTGTTGAAATGCTCAAATTTAACAGTGAAGGTGATTTCACTTTGTGTCCCACACTGTGAACACACCGTGGAACACACGTACGGTTGGGCATTGTGATCTTTCCTGTAGGGGAGACTAGTCGCTCCGATGGCATGGTAAAATCTCGTAAAATACTACTGCCCCCAAAACATACAAAACAGAAAACACGAAAAATGAAACCACAAATATAAAAGGTTTTTTTCGCAAGAAGACAACGCAAAATTTAAGATTTAAGCGACCTAGCTAATTGGGGAATGGACGTATTTTGACATGTTTGACAAGGGTTAGTGTATTATGAGCGCTTAATCAGAAAAAAATAACGCTAATTGTTTGTTTTTGCATTATTTTTTTCAATGAAATATTGCCTTGCTGAGAATCAACGTCTAGTTCTCTCCGCTCTCATTATTTTCTCTCACTTCCTTTCTTTCGACTAGGCCCTATAGCCCGCCCCACCCCCTCGCTTTCTTCCTCGCACACACTCTCTCTCTTAGCTCCTTTTTTATCCATCAATCTCGTGCTCTTTTTCTGTCCAAATCGTTAGTAATGTTATCATGTCTTAAACATTTTCATGTTCATTTAATTGAACTATTTTGCACTGTACCTTTGAGAATAATAATCAAACATCATGAATTCATTCATATATAATATAAGTCATTAGCGATTTAGGTGGACCTCAGAAATATTAGAAACTTCGAAGTCATAAACCTCTTCCTTCCCTCTCAACACTAATGTTTTAGCAGCACAGTAAAAATGTTGTTCTGCATGTAAAGCAGATTTAATCGAAATGGTCTAGTTGGATGTGCGTGGGTGGGTTGGTGGGGGAACAGTCGCGCTAGATGTCGAGTTTTGTCCAATTCCATGCGTTCTTCATGATGAGATCTATTCTTATTTATATATCTTTTCTCATGTTCTACGCAAATTATTTTTCACTAACACTTTAAAAGTAAGTGGTGCTCACTCAAGCGGAAAGATTTCTCGATAATTATATCGTCATTCACTTAAACAGAGCTAAACCAATTTATTATTTTTTTAAAAAGCTTTAGGACATTACGTAATATTATTTTACAGAAGCATTTAAAAGTGTAAACTTTTTTTATTTAGCGACACAAAATTTGAAATTGCTTTATTAATATACCACTCACTATATTAGCATTTGTACAACGTAAATTATTTGAAATAAACCTTAATATGAAAATTAGTAGATTAATAGCTATCACTGTAAACTAGGCAATACATTTTAAGATTTCTACATAGGATGAAATATCAATAATTACGCACATGAGGCTCAGAGCGTCTTCTGATAGTGATAATACATCATTTCAAATAATCTCCAAACTTTTTATCAAACTCGTCTTTGAAGTGTTTAATTCGAAAAATGATTTGTTTAGTTCAAATATGAACGAGAAAATCAGCACTCTGAAGTCCAGTCACTATATACACTCTTTAAGCTAAATTAGCTCTTCGTTTTTTAGAGTGCATTATGACATGTTCATAATAATAATAATACCAACATGCTTATATAGCGCATATCACTGCCAAATGCGTCCCTATGCGCTTCATTGGATATCATTACCCTGGCTTTAGCCCCGCAGCCTTTTACAGCGCGGTGGCATTTCAAGGAATAAATTCCTGCCAGGTACCACTTACCTCACCTGGGTCGAGTGCAGCACAACGTGGACGAATTTCTTGCTGAAGGAAATTACGCCATGGCTGGGATGTTATAAAGTCCTCGGTTAAACGTGCGATATCTAGTAACGGTGCATGGTAAATCCATGAAAATTGTTTAATGAAATTATTGAAATGCAAGCATTTTTTCTCTCAAAAAAGCAGAACTTTGATATTCCTTGACCATTCTACACGGTACAAACGCTGTTTGAAATTGTAAACTTTTTTGTACCAGACCTATATATGAACTTAACAGTTTAAATAAATGATTAACATCTTAAACAACAAAGTTTTTTTTATATTTAATCTTTTAATAAATTGATTACGGCTATTTAAATTTTTTAACAACTCCTGTAGAGTTCATTAAGTAATTCAGGGTTATATCCATTTATGGACGTCATGTTAACTGCGTATAACCTAGAGATTAAGGTTTCAAAATTAAAGAGCTAAAATTGATTTTCTTTTTGAAGTTCAGACTGCCCTCCAAGTTTAATACTTTTGGTCTATTTTCTTCAAACCGTTTTACTCAATCATGCGTGAATGATGAACGAGTTGAGTTACATCAGGTTAAAAAATTGGATTCTAAGCTTTACAATGATAATGATGATGATAATAATAATAATTGTAATAATAATAATAATGATAATGACAATATTAGACAGTGTTCACATAAAGAGCATTTCAGACCTGTTAGGACACACAATGCACTTTACAGAAATAAAATTATTCATTATATGGATTAGAATAGTAATATTACACATAAACAGCATCAATATTAACCAACTACATATGGCTAAAGGATAAGGAATTATCTAAATAAACACTTCTTTGAAACAATATATCTTTCAAGTTGGGATTGGAAAAGCCAAAATTATTTTGCGATCGGAGAGTACTGGGAAAGAATTCCAAAGGGCACTGTTAGTAAGTGAAGGATCTTTTGCCATGCGTCTTTGTCTATACAGGTACAGTCCTTAAAGAAATTGCCGGGTTGATGATCTTAGTGTATGGAGAAATGAGTTCAGAAATATATTGAGGGGCAAGACCGTGGACATCGTTAAATGTTATTTAGAAGGCCTTTGAAGCGAATTCGTGATTCGATGGGTAGCCAGCGGAGTTCTTTGAGGATTGGTGTGACGTCGTTGTGTTTCTTGGATGTTATTGTCAATTCTTCTTATGATTAAGCTATGATAGATCATCGATGATTATGGGTCTAATTTTTGTGGTATGCATTAATTCTATAATCATTTTAGGGGGATCAGGGGAAAAATATTGTGCCTATTCAACGCGTTCATGTTCACTGGGTTTTTTTTATTCTGCAATAAAGCGCTTTAAACTGAAACAACCCACCAACAATAGTGCCCTCAATCCCTATTAGGTTGTAAACCAAACATTTTTCAGAAAAGATCACTCGCGTAGATGCGTTTCTACAAGCTGATGCAGATTAGCATTTACCAATGCTTTTTCCAACTTCAGTACTCTATCGTCTTTAGACGACTTGAAGAACCACTCTTGAAGCATTTGTCGTGTCCCTTCTGCCGTTACGCTGGCGCCTTTCCGGTTAGTCTCCTTGAATCGTTCAATCTGTACCTCATGAAACCCCAAGGCCTCACCAAGGAGCCGTATGCTCCCATCGGAGATATGGTCGGCTAACTTCGTCAGCATCTTCTCAAAGCTATGCTGGTCCTTATATGATATTCTCTTTTTCGGAATGGTGTGTTCACTCTTAGTGTCAGCACCATAGCTACAAAATGATTGAAACAAAAATAAACAAGCAGAAATGAACATGATTGCCTTTGTAATTCGGATAATAAAATCGAAGATAAAAGTTACAATATCTAACAAACTTAAAGATTATACATGTTACACGATAAACGATAATAATAATGATAACGAATATGACAGTAATTTCTTCAGCAGGTCCCCAATGAACCCCCTATATCTATACCTCGTTTCACATGATTTTACCGAATCTTGAAAATAAAAAAGCACTTAGGGGAATTACAATAATATAGACGCCAAATATGTTGTTCACATCCCAGTCCTCATGTTGGTTATTTTTTTTAATTTTTATCAGCTTTTGAGCCCCTCAGAAATTTGCCATATATCTAATAGTGGCCCTAGAAGGTTTTGACCAGACAAAGTGAAAGCTGGATCACAGACAATTGTGTATCAACAATAGCTCGCCTCGAACCCCTTCACAGCGTTTTACCAGAACGTTCTGGTGCAACTGGTTTTATTGATGAAAGTGTGCCATCAACCCCACTTTAATCTGTTCGGAATAGAACTGCTTCATGATAGCCTACTCAGTACGAACCTGCAGATCAACTGTCTTGTGGCCTGGTCTTTGACGTAGTCCTTTGCAGCCTTTCCATGCTCATCTTTCACGTTTACATCAGATCCCTTCATCAGCAGGAGCTCAAGTACTTTCTTAGCTTTGGAATTATTTCCTTGCGTGTTTTCTTTTGAGCTGCATTAAGATAAATTACCACGTTTTGGCAAAAATTGTCAGCATGTCAAAACATGAAAAGAGAATACTAGTATTTCCTAAAAGAGAAGTGTACATGTACATCCCCTTATTTTTTATGATGAAACTAGATGTAGCTGCTTTGGAATTGTACGGAACTAAAATTGTAAATAAACGCAGGGCATTATTTGATTCTATAAAATGTTTGCAGCGTGGGAAAATGAATATTTTTCAGGAAATGTCACCGGCTAACAAGAGCTAATACCATTAATAAAATAATACACTAGCTTCTTAAAATGTGTAGCAAAGCATTTCATAACTTGCTCTGGGACAGGGTCGATCGGTCAATAACGGCTGATTGCATCCCTTGTCGAATATATTTTTATAAGCATTAGCGTCTGACATGATGGTTTATGAATATTAAGTGACAATTTTACAGCTCTAAACCGCAGTAGTCCTTCAGCGCAGTCGTGCTAGATCGAAACAGAACTGTTGTAATCTGAAGTACAGCGAAGAAGAACCATCTTCAGTGATTCATTCGTAAACAGATCAAAACGGTTTCTTAAAATAATGTAATTGACCGCCTCGGATCATTACGTGAAACCAAGGAGTTACTTGGTAAGACACCTGAAGGCAATATTAGTTAGGTACTACGGCAGTTTCACGATCTAGTGCGGGTACGCCGGTCCTTATTGCCATTATTTTTTTTAAGGATGTTTTTTTATATTCTCTCAAATCAAAATACACAATCACATTCTATAAACAATTTGTACAAACTATTTGAAACATAATTGTAATTATACAATAAATCCATTACAATATAATTATAAAAATTATACATCAAAACTTTAAGAATACTAGAAATTAATACTAATGCGTTTCAGTAATTATAAAATGAAATATTAACAAAATATATGACATGATGAGAGAGTTAAAAGAAGAGTCGACAAGGTTCGAACCGCCGATCCCTGCTTTACCAGTCAGGTGCGTTATCCAATCGACTAGATTGTTTTCGACATTATAACAGTCATGATCGATACTCTACTGTCGCTCACTAATCTTGCTCTGGTGCCTGTGAGTAGCAATAAAGTTAACCACTTAGTCGTGTTCGGATATAAGTACTGAGAATGATTCTTGTTTGTTCTACGTTGGACTACATACGGTGACGATCCACAACATCTGTAAGATGTCCCATGACCATGATGACTGTACATCCGGGTCAGGAATCATCAAGAATGACCACTATACACCCGACCATTACTCTACTCTAACGGTGGTTTTGTCTCCGGTTTTGTGCATATACGGTTATATAGCTATATCACTACCGCAAATTGTGGTCTAGATAGTTCAAGATGGGATCTATTGACCGCCATGATCGTGATCAACTTTAGAGCATATTTTACGATCCTATCTGAGCATCTATAATGGTAAATGATTTGAATTAAAAAAGAAAATCCACATACTTGGATTTCTTGTGACTATCCAGGTGCTGAGCAGCTAGATGAAGGCTTGTCTGACCGTTGTTCAGTTGGTTTTTCAAGTCAGCTCCGTGGTTTATCAGAGTTTCTACCGTCGATAAGTGACCAGACCCAGCAGCAAGATGAAGTGATGTGGAGCCATCCTTTCCTGGCCAGTTTAATAATTCAATCCTCTAATTAACAAACAAAAAAAAGATACGATATGGAACCTAAAATTATATGGCATACTTAACATTACATTCCATTAGATGTGTATTTTTTTAGGAGCTGGAAACGAAGCAAATGACAACTTCGAAATTAAAGATTTACCATTGCTGGATTTATGGACAATGGATTATGATTGACTCACATTGACTTTGTAGTTAGCATTGGAAATACATGATGAAATTGCATTTGTTGAGCACAGCCGGGCCAGCAAGTTGCCCCGTTCTATCAATTCTATTCTATCAATTTTAAATCATGCCCGCCCCAAACATTTCATTGAGAGCTAACGATACAGAACAGGAACGTACTGAAGAACGCAAACTGCTAAATGAATTAAGTCGAGAATGGGTATTAGGGAGTTTTCGCTTTTACTACGGTGAAACTCTCTACAACGCATCGATTCCTTTGGAAATGCAATTAAAATCTCAGTGGCGAGCTGAGAGGCTTTTGTCGAAAGTTGGTGGACTGGGACAGCAGATCAGAACGATTGTAGAACGATTGCAAATATGTCCTTGGTTAGATTCAAGAGATTCTGATGCAGTCCACATCCATCATTTTTCGACAAAGCCCCTCAGCTCTCCATTTTGATTTGATTTGATTTGCAAAGGAATTGGTGCGTTGTCGAAAGCTTTCCTCCTAGAAAATGCGAAAAGTCCGGATGTAAAGTAGTATGTGCAACGTATGTATCCGGCTCCCGCACGTCAGGTAGACAAGGGTTGTGTTGTCTTGTTCCATTCATTGATGAATAGCCAGTTTGTTTGAACATAACGCCACGAAAATCCATTAGACGAAGATAGGTACTATGCCACATAAGTTAATGAAAATAAGGTCATCATTAAAATAAAAACCAAAGGTTGCATTGTGGAAATTAAAATGTAGAGAAAATGAAACATTTTAAATCAAGTTCTTACATGCTCCGGTTGACTGAGAATAAAATTTACGATGTTCAGGCGACCCTTCCATGCGGCGTAGTGGAGCGGGGTCCATCCTTTGTCGCAGTTCCTCTCAAGGTCACTTCCCTTACCTACGAGGTATCTCATAATGGCTAGATGTCCCGTTTCGGCTACGTAATGAAGAGGAGTACAACCATCTCTTGTGCAGCTGTTCACATCCGCACTTTGGGTTGTTAAAAATCTTACAATATCTACACGACCGCTATAACTTGCGATGTGTAGTGCTGTCAGATCATCTTTATTCAGTGTGTCAACGTCTGTCCCGATTTCATCAACAAGATATTTCACGATAACAAGATGCCCCTGTTGCGATGCATGATGCAATGGCGCCCATCCAGATTTGTTTACTGTCTCAGTGTTCGCTCCCTCGTTCACCAGCACTTTGACAATCTGAACATTGCCTTGATATACTGCAGAGTGAAGAGCAGTCAAACCCTCATGTTGTTTTTTGTCAATCTGCATACCGGTAGAGAGCAGAAAACGAACGATGTCCACGCGTCCCTTTGATACAGCACGGTGCAAGGCAGTCTCATCATTCTTATTGCTATGGTCCACTCTTGCCCCGCTACGGATTAGGTATCTTATAGTGTCCAAGTGGCCCGCAGCTACAGCTGCAATGATAGGAGAGTCGCCATTATTGTCACATTTGTTTCGATCAGCTCCTTGTGCAATCAGAAACTGAATGAACTCAAGATTCCCGTGATGAGCGGCATGATGAAGCGGAGTACATCCGAGCTTGTCTTGTTCTTCGATATTTGCACCATTACTCACTAGATGTTTTACAATATCTAAACTGCTATTACAGGTAGCAAAGCGGAGAGGGGATCTCCCTACTTCATTTTCCCTTCTGTTTACGTCTGCTCCTTTAGATATAAGATACTGGACGGTGTCAAACTGGCCTTCCCATGCGGCTTGATGGAGTGGTGTGAATCCTCTCTTGTCGAGTTTGTCAAGTTCTGCGCCGCGACTTACCAAATATTCCACTATCTTGCATCCGTAGACCCCATTCGCTGCGGCATGTAATGGCGTTTGGCCGTGATGAGTGGTTTTATTTACGTCATCGCCCTTTTCGATGAGGTATTGCACTATGTCCAAATGACTTGCCTTGGCCGCGTGGTGCAAAGGTGTCCACCCCTCGTGGTTCCAAATTTTAAAATCGGCCCCCTTTGACTCAAGAAATTTAACTATTTCAGTATGGCCATACGTTGCAGCGATGAGGATAGGTGTAGCTTCATCCTTCGATTTGCAATTCAAATCTGACCCATTGGTAACGAGAACTTCTGCAGTGTCAAAATGACCAAATTTACACGCTGCATGCAATGGCGTCCAGCCGCAACAGCAGGTTTTGTGAACGTCGGCACCTTTTGAGATAAGGAGTGTCGCAATCTCGGCATGTCCTTTCGTCGAGGCTTTTCTCAGCGCTGTTTCATTGGCCCTGTCGACCAGGTCTACTGCAGCTTGACGTGAATTAACAAGGGCTTCTACTATGGTAATAAATCCATGCTCAGATGCTAGGTGTAGTGGAGTGATATTTCCGTTTCTGTTGTTTCCTGCTTTGATGTTGACGTCGGCTCCCTTGGCCAGAAGATACTCAACGACAGGTAATTGATTGCTGTAAAAAAAAATGTGAAAAGGGGGAAGATTGAAATTCGATGATAAGCCAAGAGACATCATCAATGTTTAATTTCGGTTTTGTAACATGAGATTCATTAATGTTGCTCTTCAGAGACATTAATGTATATGATGTTCGACTATTTCGTTATCATTTTGGAAAAAGTAAGGCAAGAAAAACCATTGGGGAAAAGCATTGAAGACTACTGTTAAAAATTATATCTTCTTTCAAACAAGATTTAAAAGGTCAAAAATTTGATTTTCGCGCTTTTTTGGGGGGTGCATGGGCATGAAAATGTTTGTAATCTTTTGGGACCGCTTTGCGTCAGAGAGAATGGTGTTAAACGAATGATCTTATGGGGCTAGTCCAAGAAGGACGACGAGAAAGCCGCAAATGCGGTGACCTTCGATCCTTTTGCTTGTAAGAAACTTTTGGATAATGATTTGCCGCTTAATTTGGGGGTCTTGATCCGCTACTGGACATGAAAAACAGAAAGATCATTTATATTCTGGAAACATTATTGAAACAAGGAAAATTGAAAAAAAAAACGAATATAGATGTAATAGTTAAAAGACGAAAGTACCATAGAATTGTTTTCTCGTAGCTTTCGGGCGCATGTCCTTTTAAAGGATCGGTACAGGTTCAGTAAGTAGTGTTTAATTAAAACCAAAAAATTAAGTGAATAACATTGAAAATTATAAGCCTATGACTTCAGGCCTGCGGTATCAAATCCAATGCAAAACTTGTTTGCTTTCTAAATTCAGAATTCTCATTAATGACCAATTTGGTATTTGTAAAGATTTTTTTTACTTCTCTTAGTATACCGAGCTTCATCGATTTCATTTCTAAATAATTATAGTTTTATTTTTGTTGTAGAATATTTGTCCTAATCGATTACTTCATTCTTTATACAAAATTCGACTTATAATGGCGTCGTGACCGAGTGGTCTAAAGCGCCGGGCTATACATGCACTCTAAAAAATGAAGTGCTAATTCAGCTCTTAAAGAGCGTGTATAGTGACTGCACTTCGGAGTGCTGATTTGTCTAGTTCAAATTTGAACGAGAAAAATCAGCACTCCGAAGTGCAGTCACTATACACGCTCTTTAAGAGCTGAATTAGCACTTCATTTTTTAGAGTGTGGAAAGTCCGTGGTTCGATCCCTGGTCACGGCACCTATGCCCGTGAGCAAGGCATTAATCTACAATGCTCTTTTATCCTGCTTTGGAATAAATGGAAATGCTATATGCATTATTGGTAATTACTGTAGGTGTACACTTGTTTGTGCACTTGGTAATCCACTGTAGTGGTTTTCTCGTTATTTATCGAATCTAAACAGTAAATAGTGATCGATGGTGTCGAATCCACTCACATGAATATTGATATCGATGCTTCTTTTGATATGTAAATCATATCATCTACTAATCAAATATTTCAAGTCGTTTTTGTTTGCAGACGACACTTTTGATTTATTTTCTCATTCCAATGTACCTAAATTGATCTCCACAGTTAGGTCAGAATTGTTTAGCTTAAAAGATTGGCTCAAATGAAATAAAATAAACTAACACTTAATCTCGACTGAGCAAAGTATATAATAATATTTTTCCATCCCCAAAAGGAAAACAAATCTAAGTGACATTTTAGTTGCTGAAAACACATAGATCGTAAAATTTTTAAAATGCAGTACTGGATAGACTTACGGATATTTTACCCCGCAGCATATTGCATCACAATAAAATTGTCATTGTACACAATTCCCACATCCTAGATATTGTAATATCATTTGACGATTATACTTTTAAATCCAATTTATCAAAAGTGTACACAGCAAAGACTGTGGTGTTAACCGGTGTACATAGAGGACCACACCAGTTATTTTACACCGGTGTTAAATTGTTGGTGTTAGTTTTACACCTATAGGTGTTATTGCAACACCTATGGTTGTTACATTTACACTCTTTGGTGTTATGTTCAATCTCTAAGGTGTTATTTTAACACCTCAGGGTGTGATCCTCTATGGACACCAATTGGTGTCATTTTTAACACCACAGTTTTTACAGTGTATGTTTCACAACAAAAGACAGTTCGTTTGCTTACCAATTGTCATGATAAGAGACTAAGCGCGGCACTCGATCACAATGTATTACCTTTATTCAAGTTGATAAATACGTGGAGTTTTGTATCAGAATTGCATAAAGGCACTCATCCATCCCCTAAAATCTCTTATACATGAAGCTCGAAACTAACTCCCAAATTTATAATTACCCAACCAGGCAACAGAAGTAGGCTATTTAATAAGCCTGTCAAAAAATAATCGAATTCTTTATTCAATTAGATTTATTGGGGTAGGCCTTCAACAGAATGGACTTCAATCGCATGTAACATTAAAAATGGTCATTTTGCCTCCGAAGAGGATTCTGCTAGGATCAAAAGCTTAGGCCCCTTTTGACTCTCAACATTAAAAATAGTAAAACATTTTTTCAATTCAAAGCAACATCCAAGTCACTTTTTTTCAACTCCTTAAAAAAGACGATCTCCCTCTGGATTCAATATCTTTCTCACAATTTTAAAATTTGGACCTATGTGTTGTATTTGGGTGCATGTGCGCGTTTGTTCATGTCGGAGGGTGAGGGTGTGTGTGTGCATGTCTTTATGTAAGTCCTGTGGTGGGGGCATGGATGTATCATAAAAGGGTGTACGAAAAGGAAATTCATTATACTACGTTCCTTATTACCAATGAAGGGGCGCTGATAATATACATGTACATGTAAGTGACATGCATACATTGCGCGATATGAAAACAAAGTTGTTTTTTTGTGTGTTTGTTTGTTTTTACTTACATAATAAATGAATGTTGGTGGATCGGGACAGCAACGGAATTGCTTGACTGTGGGCAACGACATAGTTGAAATTGTTCGTCCGGTTCAAATTCCCGATAATTTATGACAAATAACTGATTAAGAATTCAAAACCCGCTATTAATGAGCGAGAATTACGACCAACAACTTATCGGAATAAGAGTGTAAAAGGACCTCGGTATGCCCAAGCAAACCGAAACTATGTTTATGTTTTGGGCGTGCCATATAAAAGTTGCGATTAATCCAACTATTGAAAAACAATCAAGTTTATAAACGGGGCGCTATAGGATTAAAGAATAATACGGACTTTTCGCATTTACTAAGGAAATTTGTCTACAACGCACCGAATTCCTTTTGAGAATGCAAGTACAATCACAATGGAGAGTTGATGGAAAGGCTTACGTCAAAAATTAGTAGTAGTAGTAGTAGTAGAAGTAGTGTAGTAGAAGTAGTGTAATTAGTAGTAGTAGTTGTTGTTGTAGTAGTAGTAGTAGTAGTAAAAGTAGTAGTGTAGTTAGTTGTAGTAGTAGTTGTA